>NW_006408945.1:1189669-1215145 GCF_000296735.1 Chrysochloris asiatica | reverse complement strand
ATATATTAGCAAGAGTGAGACTTCTTTTATTCTATTTTGAAAAATCGGGCACCAAACCCAGAAGACAAGATGGGCAGATGCACCATGTGGCCATTTTACAAACATAATTATTTTCTAGCCAGAAAGTCCCTTCCGCATGCCTCATTGACTGAGTTCTATGGGGTGAATGATATTCCCAGACATCGCCTATTTCCTTTTGATGGTTGCATTTTTTTAAATGTTTTATTGTGAATTATGTGATAGCTTACATGGGAGAACATTAGTTTTACATTCATCCTATCGTATATCATTTCATTGTCATGGTTACAATCCCCTCCATGCATCATCAACCAACCAAAGTGTATACCCTGCAAGCCTGCCCTCCCCACCCCCCACCCCTCACACTCCCCACCCCTGTTCCTCAGCACACAGCTCCTCTCCCTCTCTGGGTCTAAAGTCCCCAGCCGCTCCATCTCTCCATGTCATCGTATCTGCCGCCATCTTTGGCATCACTGGTTCTCTGTGTAGGGTCCCCTCTCTGCTCTTCTCCCTTGATGGTCCCAGGGACCTCCGGTCCTAGACTACAAAGTCAATCACTCCCCTCCTTTTGCTACAAAATATCTGCCTTTATATTTCCAACCCTCACAGTCAGTCCTGATAACAATTATTCACTATTGTATCACAAGAGATCTAGCCGCATCTCCTTTCGTCAGCCCTGCCCAGACAGATTGGATTTGATATACTCTTAATGATGATGAATGCGACACCATTCCTCTTTTATTTGTCATTCCCAACGTAGTAAACCATATGATTGTCAGATTCAAAATGGCCAGTATTAGTCAATTTCAGCTCATTAATGCCCAGGATATAAATATGTATGCATTCATTTCATTTTTGACAGCTTTCAGTTTTTCTAGATTGGTACTTCATACATTCATTTTCCAAATATTAATGGATGTTTATAGCTGTTTCTCCTCATTTTGAGCTGTGACCCATCAGTAAATGTTTGTTCTATAAGTTTGACTCCACTCCTGTCATCATGGTTCACGCCAATTCAAGGAGGCAGCTCTTCCCCAGTTGTATTTTGAATGCCTACCAACATGAGTGTTTCATCTTCTGACATTATATCTGATAATACTCTGGTGCTTTTCATCACCTTTCAGTATTTAATACCCTGGTGCAGACATATTCCACTCCATTTCATAAGGTTTTCAGAAGTAGGCCATCTCTCTTTCTTTGTCTTTGTCTGGAACCTCAGCTATAACCTGTCCACTGAGTGTGACCTTGCAAGTATTTAAAATACCCATGCCGTAGTTTCCAAAATCACAGCAACATACAAGCCACCACAGTATGAAAAACTGACAGATGAGTGGTAGTAGTTAATTATACTTACGTTATCTTGTATTTTTTTTCTTACTGTTGGTTTTAGAATGATCAAGGTAAATTAAAGTGATGAAATGGGAGCAATCTTTCTATGTTTTTTTCTCATTAATAAATAAAAATGTAATTTTGAAATGCATCAGGATATCTCAATCACAAATGTCCAAGGTAAAATTCAACTCAGTCATCCATTAAACCAAATAAAATGCTTAAAAAGTAAAGACATTAATACTTTCATTAAAAATCATTTATTGATTTTAATAATAATAAAACCAATAAAATCATTTATTGATTTTAAATGAAAGTATTAATGTCCTTACTTTTTAAAGTGTTTATTATATTTTATGTTAATTATATAAAAGTTCTGGAAGCATTTAGAAGAATAGAAATGCAAACCTAGTTATCAAGAAGCTTAAGATTCTACTGGGAGAGATAGGTAAATGCTAATACACTGGAAACTAATCATTCAATGAATATGCAAGAAACATAAGGAAGTAACATCAGGGCAAACTCATTCCTGGCAAATGCTTTCTCATTTTCATTTGAAGAAAGTAGAGTCAATGAATATATACAGAAAATCAATTCTCGCCAATGGAAATAGAGCACATAAAACAAATTCTTCCCTTAAATATATTGTACTTTAATTGTCCTTATAAAAGACTCTAAAATATGAAATTATGAATAGTAAGTCATAGTGGGTTGAATAAGTCCCATCCCCCCAAAAATATATTTTCATATGCTAACCTATAAAACATGTAAATGAGACATTGCTTGGAACAAAGAACTTAGCAGATATAATTAAGGATCTTAAGATGAGATCATTGTGGATAACCAGAATTGACCTTAAATGCAATAACAAGTGTATTTATGAGAACAAAGCAGAAAGAAATTTGAGACAAAGAAGGAAGAAGAAAATATGACTATGGGAAGATGAAGTCAGAGATTGAAATTAAGCAAACATAAACCAAGAAATGACTGCAGCCACCAGAACTGAGAGAGACAAAGAATGATTTTCACTTAGAGTTTTCAGATGGAGTGCAGCCTTGACCACACCTTCTGATCTTCAGAAATATGAAAAATATATATGTATGTTTTTTTCTGATCTTTTAAGCCACCAGAAATGTGGTAATTTGTGTCAGCATCATAAGAAATAAACACTTGATCTACTTTGTCTTATTATAAATGAAGAGTCACAAAGATGAAAGTGCATAAAGAAATATATATCTCGATTGCAAGGAAACATTTTTTATTTTATAGAGCACTTTAAGATATAAGGAAAGCATTGGGAGGACAATAGGGAATATATTTTAGACTTGTACAAATATGTACAACTTTCTACTGCTTTGAATAGTTCTGTCAATCTCAGAGGCAAAGATTCCATTGTTTGTCAGGTATGTATTATTGTGAAACAAATTTCCACAAAATTTAGTGCCTTGAAACAGAATAACTTGAATTCAGGAAAGGCACCATAGGGAGAACTTATCTTTACAGTAGTTCTTGTCCACCATTGTAGCTCAACAGAGCCTGAAGGACCCAGGATGGCTTCACCCACATTTCTGTAAACACATTTCTGTAACAGAGTACAGCCATTGGCTTTGATTATCTTCCGTCTTTTTTGATCCCAAAGTCTTTTGTTACTCAGTAGATTTACTTCTTACATGATGGAAGACTCCAGAAAGGGAGAATACAAAACCTGAGAAATTCCATCAGCCAAGGAATGACATATCATCATATCAGCTACATTCTTTTGGTGAGAGCAAGTCACAGAAGGAGATTAACTCTTCCTCTTGAAAGAAGGTGTGCCTGAATAGGAAGAGGAGAAATTGTCTTTGGTCATCTTGCAGACACATTACCACACTGCTCTTCTTTTTCTAATCATTTTCTTTGATGAAGTCTGATGATACCTTCTTTGAAAAATGAGCACTTTTGACATTTGTCTTTTTGCATGTTGCCTAGTGAAATTTATTGCAATATTTTGTTATTATTTTGTTAATCTCTTGCTTTGTTGTTTCAAAACTATTGACAGACCTTTAAAGAGATAGAACATAGGAGTGTTTTATGTTCCCTTGCGTCCAATAACATCAGCAGAGCAAGTATTTAATAAATGACTGTGTTCTTTATTATAAGTGTTGAGATATGGGAGAATAAACTATTCACATTGTGCATTAGCTGCTACATTGCTGTTTACTACATTGTTTAGAGAAAGCATCAAGAGAAGATGAAAAGAATACACAGTGACTATGCCAAAAATAATGAATCAACATGCATCCATTTTAGGTATTATTGTTGTTGTTAAGTGTTGTAGAGTAAGTTCCATCTCATAGTGACCCTGTATAGAGTTTTTAGACAGCTGGCCAGGTAATTTTCTTTGAGTTTTTTGGAGATACATATGAATGAGCTTCTAGTGTTACATATGTTTGTTGAAACATCTCAAATGATATTACATCTAATCCTGAATTTTTTTTTTCCACCAATGACTTTATTGTCATTTGAAATTATTACATCCATACCATCTGATTTGTATCTTCTAGAATTAGGAGAAAGATGAAGCTTTGTGCTCCCATACATATTTATAGCCTCAGAAGACATGCTTTACTAGTGACTGTTATTTTTCTTTTCTTTTCTTTTTATTGTTGCTTATTTTTATTCACATTTATTACAGAAAAATCAAAAATTAAAATAAATACAAAAGAGCGTCTGCTCACATTCCACATAAAACAAATACAAATAAACACTGCTCCACTCATTGGAAACTCTATGACAGGGTTTCTATGACTTGATGGAAATTAGCAACATTTGACTTATGAATGCAGATAAAATAGTTTATATGTCTATAATGAAGATAATAATATGATGTTTATATGTTTGTTTTAATTTAAACTATTATAAATATAAGTAGACTTCTTTTTTTTTTTTTTTTAACCAAAATGGATATATGCATTTTGGCATTAAAAAAATACTTGCAACTCACAATCATTATACTAAGTGATCCATTACATTGATCATTAATGTAGCTCCAAAATTTCCCTCCAGTAATCATGGAAGGAAAAAAGGAATTTAGAAGATGAAATAGAAATAAAGTAAGAAAGTATTTTTTCTAGTTGTGAAATATTTTAAAAAAGAATTAAAAGTGTTTAAAGACACCTAAACTGCTTGCCACTTTTTCCCTGCTGTTTAATCAAATGATTAGTATTTTGGGAAATCAGTTATTGGGAATATCTGCTTTTGCCTGTGATCGTAATGAATTTTTGCATTGACCCTCTTTTTTCCTGACTCTTCTTTCTTTATAGTCATGAGGGTCCTCATTCCTGCTCCTGAAATGGCTCATTTTAAACTCTGCAGAATATCTACACTCTGCAGAATAGCAAAACCAATTAACCCCCACATTAAAGCCCTGGAGGTGTAAGAGTCTCATTTGCATGGTCCCACCCAATCATCCTACAGACATAGCAAAGATCATGGCTATAAGACATGTTGGTAAATTCACTGTACCACAACATGTTATCAGGAGGGACCAGTTCCTAATAAAGAAGGACATCATTCTTGGTAAGAAAAAGTTAGAAAGAGAGAGGAAGATCTGCATAAGGATGAATTTGCATAGTGTCTATAGCATTGTGTTCAAACATAACAATGATTTTGAGGATGTCTCAGGACCTGGTAGTGGTTTGTTCTCCTGTACATAGGATGCACAGAAATCTATTCAACAGGACCTACCCGCAGTAACAACAACAGTTGTGTAATATTAACTTTATCGGAAGGTGTTATAAAGAAAGGAAAACTTACAATGATAATGGTTGTTATTGTTGTTAGTTGCCACCGAATCAAGTCTGACTCAATGACACTGTGGTACATTGAATTTACTTAATGTGGCTCTTCAACCCACAGTCTTTGTAATTCCCACCGAATGATTGTTGTGAGAGCCTGCAAATAGGTTGTATGGGACCCTAATATGAGGATTAGTTTTTGATTGGTTTCTCCATTCCTATGGGAATAATTAAGTGAACCCTATTACAGGTGGATTAATGTGTTGGATTACAAACTCAGCTTGAACTGCAAGGTCGGCAGTTCAAGCTCACCAGCCTTTCCTTGGAAACCTGATACAGGGTCATTATGGGTCAGAATGGACTCAACGGCATTTAACAACAACAATCAGAAGTAGGGATGGGAGCATTTCATGGTCGTTAGAAACAAGAGCCACAAGAAGCATGTCACTTTGACCCCAAGATCACTGTGCGGTGAAGCAGCAGCAGCAGAGATAGCAGCAACATTGAGAACTAGAGACTGTAAGGGCTGTCTTAGCCACAGGATGAATAAAGCGGAGTGCCCTGAGGCAGGAAAGCTTGCATAGAGGTGTGCTTTCAGGCATTTACCATTAGCTCAGAAAGAGCTTTGTAATACTTGCCCAAGCAAGGCACAGGACAAAGGTCTGCATATTTTGAGACCTTGGATTAGACCTAGGATTAGAGAGAGGCATGCCTGCTGGCAAGACTGAAGTCCTGCTCATGACTTGAAGGACTGTATTCTGATCCTAAACTGTAGGGTAGGCACTAGACTCTTAACTACAGATTAACTCCTGGTGTAAAGGTGTAGAATAAACACTAGACTACTAGACAAAAAGTTGGTACTTCAAACTCACCAGCTGCTGCTAAGAAACTCTGTATAGGTGGAATCGACTCCCCAGCACTTAACAACAACAACAACATTATACACAAGCTCAGTGGTTCAAACCCACCAGTGTCTTTGTGGGAGACAGCTAAATAAAAATCCACTTACTTGGAAACCCTACACTGGGTTGCTGTGACTCAGAAGCAACTGAAATGCAGCAGGTGAAGTATTAGAGTGAGGTCCCTTCTAATGATCCCGTAGTCCTGAGTATTGTCTGTGAGTTCTGTGCAGCCTTTGAAAGGGATGATCAAATCCAACAGAGAAGTAGAAAGTACTGTGGGTGGGACAGATGGTGCCATAATTAGTAAAGAAGGTTAGAGGGTAGAGGCATAGCTCAGCTCTACCTCATAGGAATCAGGCATAGTCGGGTGGTGTTCCTCCTGATCCCTTGTGAAGTCTGAGGGGGTTAGCCATTGCCCCTCTGTGTCATTTTCACAGAGATTTTATACATAACAGAATAGAACATTTTCCCCTCCATGTTTGTGATCATTGATATGTTTAAGTCCATTACTGTGGTTATTGTGTCATTTCACCTCATTGAGTGTATTTGTTATTTTAGAAGTCTTGATGTAGCACTGTAGGATAAACACCAGACTGGTAACCACAGGTCTGCATTTGATATCCATGAGTCTTTCCTAGGAAATCCAATATAAGGTGACTATGACTTGTAACCAACTGGATGGCACTTAACAACAACAAACAACTGGTCTAATAATGACCAAGTTGTTGTTGTGAAGCACCATCGAGTCAGTTCAGACCCATAGTGACCATGTATAGGGTTTCCAAGGAGCTTTAGTAAATATGATGATCTTTACTAGCCATTGGTCTTTCCTGAAGATATGTCCAAAGTATGTCAGCTGAAGTGTCAGTCCTCACTCCTAAAGAACATTTTGGCTATTATATTTTTTTCTAATACTTACTTGTTTTGTTTTGTTTTTCTTCTACCAGTCTATGGTATAAAGCTATTGTTATCAGTGGGTAACCATAGCGATAAAATCCATTGGATTATATGATTTTTCTATAAATTAAAAAAAACAACCTTTTTTTCCTGCAATAAACAAGTGTATAGGATATTCCACATCATATAAATACAACAGCTACTTCATGATAATGACCAAGTTTGTTGTTGTTTGTTTAGTGCCATCAAGCAGGTGACAACTCATAGTGACCCTGTGTAGGGTTTACGAGGAGTGGTTGGTAAGTATGAACCACTGACCTTGCAGTTCAAAGTGACCTTGCAGGACAGCACATTAACCCATAGCACCACACCAGGACTCCAATGACCAAGTAGTAAGGATCCAACAATAATTTTCTCTATGATATTTTTCAACTGTAAAATAGATTTAATATGTAAGACTTGTCCCCTTGAGGCTGAATGTTTTCTTCTAATAATGACCAAGTTGTTGTTGTTGTGAAGTGCCATCGAGTCAGTTCAGACCCATAGTGACCCTGTATAGGGTTCAAGGAGCAGCTGGTGAGCTTGAACTGCTGACATTGCAGTTCAAACGGCTTTGCAGTCTGGCTCATTAACCCCCAGCACCACACCAGGACTCCAATGGCCAAGCAATAGGGATCAAATATTAAAAGGAAATATGCATCCTCAAGGGGCAAGTCTTACAAATTAAGTCTATTTCACAAGTTAAATATACCATTGAGAAAATTATTGTTGGAAGGATTATTGGCATACTACATTCCTACACTTGTCAAGAGGAAAATATTCAAATGTAACTATATAGAACGCTCATCAGAGTCAATCTGCTATGTGTCTCTTTCACATGTTCTACCCCATTACAAAAATAATATCCACCAAATACATGCTACAAATTTTTAAGCTGGTTTGCCTATGCCTTTGTTGTTTCTGTTTTTCCTTTAAAGACTGAAAAATCAAATAGCATAGTGACTTGGAGCATACAGCCCTCAGTGCAGTGAATATTTTGTGTACTATATCTAGCCTATTTAAGTGTTATATCCAGGCTTGGTTTGTTCTATATAAGTACAAGCTAATAAATGCAGGCAAATCCATTTGATATTCAATTAAGAGCTCTCTTGACTCCTGTTATTAAAGCCTATAAACTATTGAGCATAAAATTAAAGTTGAGCAGTTCAGCTCCTTTTGACAATATAACACTGTCTGAAAAATAGTTGGGGTAAAATCCAAGAGGCAAAAATCATTCATTGCAGACTGGATAAGTGAAAAGTGAAAATGTTGAAGCAAAAAGAGTAATATACAAAATGGGTCCATTAGTAAAGACAATGTTAGGAACATGCTACTATACTCATGTAAATGCATCAAACAGTTTGTTGAACATAAGATATTGCATTGATTTTAACAGAACACTATGGAGATTATTATTGCTAAAGCTCCAATGAAGAAAATAATTAAAGCATTAAGCTTTTTTTTTTTTTTAAGTTTTTTAGATGACTTTAGGCAATAACCAGAAAATACAATAAGAAATCAATATACTGTAATTGAAAGGGAATTGAGTTGGTCTTTATTTCTTTCTATCCTCTCTAAATTTTCCCTAGACTGCAAGACTGTGTAGGATAGTGAATCTTATTTTGCCATCAGCAGTATGATTTTCTGTAAATCTCATATGCTGAATAAGTCATTGCTATCATTTTTTTTTTTATTTAGAGAGTACTCAGGGCTGAATAGATAGTGTTATGAGATTTTGCGTGCATTATTTTTATTAGTCTCTAGCCTCATTGTGAAAATGAAAAACAAAAAAACAAAACAAAACAAAAACACAGCCAGATAAATGCAGCCTTCTCCACATACCCAGAGAATTAAAGTTAATATGATTTCAAAAAAATGAAGCCTGAGAAGTTGTTAGATAAGGTATATACTTGAACCTAAATGAAATTCTTGTAGCTTTCATCAAACATTATGACTGTCAATCTTGGTATGCTGTAAGGAATAGTACTCATTGTAGATACAAATTTGATTTTGATCTCTGTGAACCTAACTCCTTTTTATTGCTTAGTACTGAAAAGAGTTATTACAATCAAATAGAATAGCTTGAAGTGAACCTCAGAGAGGAGTGTATATGAACAGAAATTAAGAAATCCTAAACCTTGAGAAATCCTTCAAAAATATGAATAGTGAATAGTTCCTCAGGGGACTGTTACTGTTTATTTCCTTATTCATCTTTCTATATATTTGGAAAGTATTATAACGTAGGATAAATGAAATATATTTCACACTTACTTTCTAATAAGTAGGTCAGAGAAAGGAGAGCATACTAAGAATGTTGTTGTTGATGTTAGGTTGTATGGAGTCAGTTCTAATTCATAGTGACCCTATGCACAGTACAGCATTGTCCAGTCCCATTGCATTTTCACAACTGTTGTTATATTTGAGTGCATCATTTTTGGCCACTGTGTCAATACATCTTATTTTTGGCCACTGTGACAATACATCTTGTTGCCCCCCCTCACAATTGTTATTATGTTTTAGTTTATTGTTTTTGCCACTATAACAAACAAACTTTGGGGGAGTCTTGTTCTTTTTCACTGAAGCATCATTTTCCAGGGCCTGGATTCTTCTGATAACATGTCCAAAGTATCAGAGATGAAATCTTGCTTTCCTGGTTTCTAAATAGATTTCTAACTGCACTTTTTCCAAAACTGGCAGTCCAAGGTACTTGTAATATTTTTTGTCAGCACCATAATCCAAATGCATCAATTCTTCTACGGTCTTCCTAATGCTTTGTCCAACTTTCCTGTGCATATGGAGTGATTCAAAATATCGTGACGTGGGCCAGGTGTACCTTAGTCTTCAAACTGTTATCTTTGCTGTCAAAAACTTTAAGGGGGTCTTTTGAGGCATATTCACCTAATGTAATACTCCATTTGATATCTTGACAGCTGCTTCCATGAGTGTTGATTGTGGATCCAAGAAAATTGAAATTCTTAACAACTTCAGTCTTTTCTCCATTTATCATGATTGATCCACTTGTGAGGGTTTTTGTTTTCTTTGCATTAAAGTGTAATCCATACTGAAGACTGCCGACTTTGATCTTCATTGATGAATATTTCAAGTCCTCTTTGCTTTAAACAAGCAAGGATGTGTGTGTCATCTGCATATCTCAAGTTGTTAATGAGTCTTCCTCTAATACTGATGCTGTGTTCTTCAGATAATCTGGTTTCTCCAGCTATTTGCTCAACATACAGATTGAAAAAGTATGTTAAAATAAGACAATCATGAGACACATCCTTCCTAATTGTAAACCATTCACTATCCTCTTGTTCTATTCTAATAACTGATTGTTGGTGTATGCATAGGTTTCTCATTAGCACAATTACGTGTTCTGGAATATTTATTTTTCAAGTGTTAACCATAGTTTGTTATGATCCACCCAGTCTAAAGCCTTTCCATAGTCAATGAAGTACAAATAAACATCTTTCTGGTATTCTCATCTTTCAGCCAAGATTCTCTGATGTGAGCAATGATATGCCTTGTTCTACATTGTTTTCTGAATCTGGTTTACATTTCTGGCAGCTCCCTGTCTGTATAGTGCTATAGCTGTTTTGTAAATTGTCTTCAGTAAAATTTTACTTGCACAGGATATTCATGATACTGTTTGATTTCTGCATTCCATTGAATGAAGAGCAAATATGTCAGATTGAGGACTAAGGTGCACCTGACCCAAGCCATGGTATTTTCAATGACCTCATATGCATGTGAAAGCTGGACAGTGAATAAAGAAGACCTTAGAAGAATTGTTGCCTTTGAGTTATGGTGTTGAAGGAAATATTGAAAGTGCCATGGTCTGCTACAAGCACAAACAGATCTGTGTTGAAAGAAGTACAGCCAGAGTGCTCCTTGGAGGCCAGTATTACCAGACTTCGTTTCTCATAAACTTCGGACATATTGTCAGCAGAGACCAGTCACTGGAGAGGGATATCATGTTTGGTAAGGTGGAGGGTCAGAGAAATAGAGGAAGCGCCCCACAAGAAGGATTGGCAAAGTGGCAGCATCAATGGGCTCAAGTGTAGCAACAATTGTGAGACTAGCTCAGCATTGGGCAGCATTTCGTTGTGTTGTGCATAGGGTCGCTATGAATCAGTACCAATTCAATGGCACTTAACAACAACAAGAACAACAACATCATACCATATTTGCATGGTTCCACTTCAATCACTTGGTGGAAATTGGACATTGAATAGAAAAGCCATATCCAGTAAATTCAGGATACCACAGTGTCTGTGTCCATTATGATCTTTTTATAAGATTTTATAGGATTTAGAAATGATTAGTTTTAAACTCCTGAAATTCATTAAACTCCTGAATTGACTCATTAGCATAACAAAACCCTTTCTCTAAACAGGACCAAATTTACAGATACATAGGTTAAGATGTAACCTATACATAGGTAAAATGCATGTAAGCATGCATTTTAGTAGACAGTTAAATTAACAGTACCATATTTGTTGTTGTTGTTAGGTGTCATCGAGTCAGTACTGACTCATAGTGACCCTATGTACAACAGAATGAAACACTGCCCAATCCTGGGCCAGCCTCAAAATTGTTGCCACGCTAGAGCCCATTGATGCAGCCATCAGCATCACTTCCTCGAAGTGTTCAGGAATACTCCCATTTCGCAATGTTGTCCATAACTTGTCATGATCCACACAATTGAAAGCAGCAAAAGAAGAAGTAAGGAATACAGAGTCACTGCACCAAAAGGACATGGTTGATGTTCAACCATTTCAAGAGGTAGCATATGATCAAGAGCCAATGATACTGAACAAAGAAGTCCAAGGTACATTGAAAGAAATGGCAAAGAACAAGGTACCAGGAATTGATGGAATAAAAGTTGAAATCTTTCAAGAAAGTTAGGCGGCACTGGAGGCACTCACTCATCTATGTCAAGAAATTTGGAAGACAACTATCTCACCGACGGATTGGACGAGATCTGTATTTGTGTCCATTACAATGAGAGGGGAACCCAAGAGAATGCAGAAATCATCGGACAATATATTTTATGTACCATGTGAGTTAAGTTTTACTAAATGTAATACAAAAAAGGCTGCAAACATACATTGAAAGAGAAATTCCAGAGGTTCAAGCTGGATTCAGAAGAGGACATGGAACGAAGGATATCAATGCTGAAGATGGATATTGGCTGAAAGCAGAGAATACCAGAAACATGTTTACCTGTGCTTAATTGACTATGCAAAGGCTTTCAATTGTGTGGATCATGACAAGCACCATATTTAGTTAGGTTTAAATTAAGACATAATTGAAAACAAGGTATAAATTATATTTGTTTAAAGATTTGTCCAGAGCATCATTGAGACTAATTACTCAACATGCATTTTTAGTAATTAACTAGTGAATATTTTATTATTCAGTGCATTCAGGTTGTAACTAAAAATGCCATTTATTTAGACAAACTGACAATAGGTTCACCTAACTTATAAAACAACACTGAGGGGGGCAAAAATCAAGTCTTGTGTTTACTTTGACAGCTTAAAGCATATTTATCATGAACAAGATGTTATTCTAAAAGCTTTTCGTTAAGCTTAGAATTAAGTAATGTAATTATAAAAAATAGATAGTACATTAGAAATTTAGCTCTTCAATTAATGCTACAGATCTCTTTTTTTCTCAACAATATTATTTAGTTTTGGAAAATACTATCCCCTTGAAGAAATAATTAGAATGAGCAGACATCAAGGAATGTAATTTAAAACAGACTTTGGTTGACCTCAGAAGAGAATAAAAGCTCAAAAGAAATTTCATAAGGTTTAGAATTTGATGATAGGACTGAAGTATCTCTAATGATTAGACTTTCAACACATTTGGATTTGCTAATTGGATCTAAGTTCTAATTAGACTTTTTATGTAGCTAAGAATGACATATCATTATATGAATTTAATGTACTTTTACAGTTGAAACCAACAATTAGCAGTGTTTTCCAAATTATTTTAATACGGAAAAAGCTAGCTCTGCTGTTTGTATTGTGACAACCCCTTCTCTTAGGATATATTCCATACATTTTCATTTTCTTAATTAAACACCTTTTGGGGAGCTCAAAGAGAAATTAGTTTTAGTGGGAAGTACCTAAATTGCTTATATGCGATGGAGATTTTCCAGTATGTTGATTACTTTGGAAGCCACAAACAGAATGCAGTACAAGGAAATAAATCACAGCCATTCAGAGGGAGCAACACAAATAACCAGATACCTATATAACCATTTAATTAATCAAAGTAGTCTCTGAATATGACCAAAGGTCTGTCACATTCTTAGAGTGTGTGACTATAGAATAGGTTTTCAAATGTGAAGGCTTTTGGTATTGGTATGTAGATTAACAGCATGACATTTCTTCCTAAGATATGCATTACAACATTCTCTGCAGCTTTGCTCCTTGAGCAGGTAGCTGCTAATTCAAGTCACATTATCTCTTTCTTCTTTTCTTACTTCTGAACTGAGAGTCATCAGTTTCATCCCATGAGATTCATAGGCCTCCTGGTGTGGTGCTGTAGGATCAGTATTATACCATGATCCACAGGTTAGCAGTTCAAACCCACTGGCTGCTCCTTGGAAACTGTGTGTAACAACAACAGCATCAATTTGCTTAGAATTTTTGGCAACAGCTTTTCACTTAAAGTCTTGTAATGATTAATTTATTTTTACTTTCCAAAATAGTGGTTTGTTTTTACAGACTCATGTGGTTCTTTTCTCTTGTAATATCCAAATCTGAGACTTACCAATTTTATTATTGTTGTTGTTAAGTTGGTTCTGACTCATAGCAACTCTGTGTAGGGCTTCTTACACATATAGGATTTCTTCAGGAGCACTGGTGAGTTTGAACCGCCAGACTTAAGGTTCAAACTGACATTGCAATCTAGTGCTTATTCTTCAATGCCACACCAGAACTGCAAAAGATGCAAATTATATTTTTTATGTTCTTCTGATACTTTGAAAACAACAAATCTAAATACATGATCTTTTCCTTGAATAAAAGTAACCATCCTTCTAACCACATTTAGACTAATGCAGTCCACCACCCCCCAAAAGCAGTCTAAGATATAATTAAAACAACTAAAACTGTAAAAAACCTCACTTGTACATTAATTGATATATTAGCACAGACGTTGTGCTAGAATTATACGAGCTATAATTTTTTCTAATTAGTGCATCAGTGGGACTGAATTATTGGTGCATTTATTATTCCTCATTAAGTCAAGTATCTTAGTGAGCCTCCTAAAGCAGGTTGGATGCTGTCATATGTTAGATGATGATATTTAAAAGCAGGAAATGGCATTTTTTTTAATTGTTTCATTTGGTATTAAAAAAGAAAACCTATGCAAGACTCTTTTATGCTAATTATTCCATGATATATATCACAAGTCCTTTGAAAGGACAGTTCTTGGGGTAGGAAAGTGACCAAAACTCTTTTATTATTTCAGCTTGGGTGCTGGAATCCTGTCACAGGGCTGAACGGGTCACTAACTGACAAGAAACTGGAAAATAACATGCGTGGGGTAGTTCTACGTGTGGTAACTGTTCTGGTAAGTCTGATGTGAGGTTATTTTAACATTCGTTTGTTAATTTTTTATTACTGATGCCATAACTTCAAAATATCTTTTTAAAAACATTATGTACGATTTCTAAGATTTTTTTTTTTGCTGGTAATATTCTCTAGCCTTCATTTACATTTATGTGGGTTAGTGTCAGATTTTTGAAAGATTTCTTTCAATTGGTTGACGTTGTTGTTATGTGCCATGGGGTCGGTTCCGACTCATAGTGACCCTGTAAAGCGTTTCTGAGGCTGGAAATCTTTACAGGAGCAGAAAGCCTCATCTTTCTCCCGCGGAACAGCTCGTAGTTTCGAACTGCTGACCCTGAGGTTCGCAGCCCGATTCGTAACCACTACGCTACCAGAGCTCTTTCAATTGTAGTGCTTAGCTAAATAAATTTCTAAGAAAGTTTAGATCTAATTTCTATCCTTCTACAACTTTTTATACATGATAGACTTAAAGGTATCCATGAGTCATTCTCTCACTGAAACTTTATACTATGCATAAGCGGATAAAACTAGGAAAGATTTGATAAAATGTACTACATTGAGTGACAGTAAAATATTAGAAAATAAGACAATCATTTTCTAATTAGGAGCCACTTAGCAAGAAATATCATTCAATTATTTAATAAATGTTTATTGAGTATTAGCTGTATTTCAAGCTCAGTGCTGATTACTGGGGACATTGATGAATAAAAGAGATATGATTCTGTCTTGTAGAGCTTCTCATCTAGTGATTTTGTGAATGTTAAATGGGATTACACATGTGAAACATTTATTACAATTCTATTGACTTATTAGGTAAGCCATAAATGGTAACTACTCTCATTATTCTATACACTATTTTCTCTCCTAATCAGTGTATAAAACAAGATGTTAATAGAAACAGTCTTGAAAATTACTCTTGTGAGTACTATATAAATAGACATAACATATAAGATATGTACTCTCTGTTTCAATATGCTTACCTTTGTGCTACCTTATAGTAAATTTCAGCACTTCACAGTCTATAGGAGTCCCTGGCTGGTGCAAACAGTTAAAATGATTGACTGCTCACCATAAAGTTGAAGGTTTAAGTCTATCCTTAGACATTTCAAAAGTCCTGATAATCTACTTCTTAAAAATCACCCATTGAAAATTCTACAGGGCAGAGTCCTATTCTAACACACTCAGGTCTCCATGAGTGGGAATCCACTTGAATGAAACTAATTCTAATGGTGTTATTGTTGTTAAGTGTGGTCAAGTTGATTCCAATTCACAGCAACCCTACATACTGTCTCAAAGGTGCAACTGATGGTTTTGGACTTGTGGTTAGCAGTCTAGTGCATATCCTACAGCATATAGTTATAAACTTGATTTTAGCTCAGAATAGCCTACTTGTTTTTAAGTATCAAAAAGCTTCCCTAAAAGGTTTTGAAGTGTTGCTACAGGGTAAGCACTGGATTGCAAACCACAAGGTCACTCTTTCAAACCCAGTATCCATTCTAGTTGCTCTGAGTTGGAACCAACTACACAACTCTTAACAACAGTAACTACATAGACTAAATACATTTCCTAATTATTAAATGGAAGTAATAAAGTCTTTTTTGATGAATTCCTACAGATTAGATATTCGTTGACGTTTATACCAGAAATGGTTGCCCTTTGTATATTGTTGTGGCTGGTGTTAAATGCCATCAAGTCAATTACAACTCATAGCAACCCTGTATAGGGTTTCCAAGGAGTGGCTGGTGAGCCTGAACCACCAACCTTGAAGTTCAAGCTGACTTTGCAGCCCAGTGCATTAACTCACAGCACCACACCAAGACTCCTCCATATAAATAAAATAGATTCCACATATTTTTTTTTGTCAAAAAAAAAAAAAAAAAAAAAAAGGTTTGTGGATATTTTCTACAAAAAGAAACTCAAATTTATAGCCTATTGTCCTCTTTTCATGCTTAAAATTTTATTTGTAGTTTTTTAGTTGATAAATAATTCTATTTTGAATACTTTACAATTTAGGAGACTATGTGCTTCTCTATGTGTCTAAGGATGTAGAAATACATTTGCATTAAAATCAGAACTTTAAAGATCAATAAAATATTAATATATTAATATTCTCTAGTGATAAACCTGAGAATAATTGCAATACATAACAATGAATTTCCTTTGTTTTTTGATCTTTGAGTTCATATTTCTAAGGTACACGAACCTTAATCATTTGTTAAGCAAATTCTCATTTAGTGCTGCTAGAAGGACTTCCGGTGCTTCCTTGACCAGGAAGCTGCGGTAGGGCAGTCTCGGGAAAAGGGGCGGAATCGCACATAGCAAATCTCTGTCTAGCAGACAGACAGCATTTGAACAAACATAAGATCTTGCATTTCAACATTCTGAACTCATTTTTTAAAAGATCAAATTACTGAGGAATTACAGGCATTTTGAGCTTTTGCCTGCCTGCATGCGGCTCCAGCTTCCATGCCCATGCCAGCGAGTGCCTCTGCCCCCTGTAGACCTTGGAATGCAAGGCTAGAGCAACCTCACTTAGAAGGCTGCATTTCCAGAGAAAAGGAAGCATAAACTAACAAAGCCGAACAAATAGAGAGGGATATCAGCTCGGATATCAGGAAATTCGGGATACCCAGGGTACAGAGAGACTGAGAGACATCTTTTACGTCATCAAATACAGACACTACCTCCCTGTAGCCCCAGTCCTCTACTGCCCCGGCATAGACCAGCCTTCTGCCAATCCGCAGAGGTCCAGGGCCCCCAAGGCCCAACCCGCCGCGTAGCCAGGTCTTATAAATTTAAGTATAAGAGGGCTTCAGTACATTCATGGAAGAAATGGCATTGAATGAATTTTTTAACTGCTTATTGTGAATTGAGAGAAGGTTTACAGACACAATCATTAGTTTTTTCATCTCAATGATTATAATCTCCTCCATACAACAACAGTTATCCTCCTTCTCCCTGTGGTTCCTATTTGCATTCCAGTCACCTTCCCATCCCTTCTCAACTTTGTTCTTAGGAAACTACCCTTGTGATTTTGAATGATTGATCATTCCGTGGTGAACATACCTTGCCAGTGTTGTTGTTCCCAATATTCTTATCTACTGTTTTTTGTTAAGTGCTGTCGAGTCTGTTCCGACTCATAGGGACTCTCTACAGGGTTTCTGAGGAGTAGCTGGTGGGTTTGAACTGTTTACCTTGTGGTTCACAGTCTAGTACTGATCCTACAGTGCCAAATTTCGTGATGAAGGTGAGTTCCTTCCTAGACCTGAATGATGGTTGAGAATCTGAGTCTCAGTTTCCTCCAGTCCCTTCCTGACTAGTAAATCTGTTATTTATGTATCTTTTTAATAATCTTGAATTTTGTTTCACATTTCCCCTTACTCTATCTGGTACCTTCTAATGTGATCCCTTTTAGACAAGTTGCTAGAAGTAGCTGGGTACCATCTAGTTCTTCTAGTCACAGAGTGGTAGAGACTGTTGTTCGCATGTTCCATTAGCTATTGGACTAATTGATTCCATGCCTCTTCAAGTCTTATTACTCTTCATTTTTTCACACATGGAGAGACTAATAGCTGCATCTTAGATGGCTGTTCATGAACTTTCAAAATCCCAGGTGCTACTCACCAAGATAGGTTGTACAACTTTGTCTTTGTAGACTAAGTTATTCCAATTGACCATGGTATTCCCTGAGACTGTGGTCCTGAACTCCCAAATTCAGCAACTCATTGCCTTAACATGTTTGATAATTCTAATAAATTTCCATTATTTTTCCCATTGTATGCTCTATCACATTCATAGTTGTACAAATATTCTTTTCAACGACATATATTCATGAGATACACCACTCTTTCTTCCTCACCCATTCAGCCATGTCTGAATCCATGTATCTATGCACAGAATATTGTTGTTCCAAAGTTGTATATATAAATATTACTAATTGTCTCTTTTCCTCTAGCCCACTCATACTTCCCCATTCCTTCACCTATTTTCATCATTCTTTTGCCAATCTCTTCCTTCTTGTGCATTGCCTTCCCCTCCTTGCAAATCCATCCACATACATTCAGCTAATCTTTTACAGAGGGCAAAAACACATCAAATTGGGAAGATAAAGTCTTTTCAATAAATGGTACTGGAAAAACCTGCAATCCCTTTGTAGAAGAATGAAATAAGACTCATATTTCACACCATATTAAAAATTGAACTCAAAGTGGATTAAAGGCATAAATGCAAAACCTAGAAATATGAAGATCATCAATGAAAAAAAAGGACAAACCTAGGGCCTCTAATACACAACAAAAATACACTATTAAACATTACCAAAAAACCCCAACATAGTAAAAGGCAAAGTACATGATTGGGACCTCCTAAAAATTAGATACTATGTGCATCAAAAGATTTGGCCAAATGAGTAAAAAGGGAGCCCACAGATTAGGGAAAACAATTTTGCAATGACATATTAGACAAGGGAATAATGTCTAAATGTTACAAAAAGGTATAAAAAATGATCAACACAAAGACAAACATCCCAAATAAAAATTGGACACAGGGCACAACAGATAGTTCACTATGGAAGGCATTCAGGCAGCCAACAAACATATGAAGAAATGTTCATGATCATTACCCATTACTGTTTTTGTTAAGTATTTTCGAGTCAATTTCGACTCATAGCCACCCTGTATAGGGTTTCCGAATAACAGCCAGTGGGTTTGAACTGTTAATCTCATGGTGTACAGTCCAGTGCTGATCCTACAACACAACACTAACAGTCATTAGAGTGATGAAAATCAAAACCACAATGAAATACCATCTCAAACCAGAGTTAGTTGCTACTGTTGTTGTTAGGTACCATTAAACAAGTACTGACTTATAGCATCACTATGCACAACAGAATGAAACACTGCCCGGTCCTGGGCCAACCTCACAATTGTTGCCACGCTTGAGCCCACTGATGCTGCCACAGTGCCAATCCATCTCATTGGGGGATTTCCTCATTTTCTCCTAGTCTCTACTTTTTCAAACATGTTATCCTTCTCCAGGGACTGTCTCTCCTGATAATATGTCTGAAGTACAAAAGACAAGTTGTGGCCATCCTGGCTTCCAAGGAACACTCTGGCTGCACTTTTCAACACAGATCTATTTGTGTTCTTTTGGCAGCATATGGTATTTTCAATATTCTTCTCCACACCTACTGTAAAAATTGTGAGAGTTCAGATAGTTAAAGTATTTTATGTGAATTAAGAGTTTGAAATGTTTAACTCTAAGAAGGTGAAGGTGAGGTTTATTGGTGTGGGTTCAGAGAGCAATTTATTTGGAGCATGAGCAAAATGATTATTTTGTGTGTGCATACAATGGTATTGCTTCACACAATGTTAATACCTTTGAGTCCATGCTTACCTTACTTCATGACTCATAATAATCTCTGTTTTCTGCAATTCAGTCAGGCACAGATCCTAACTATGGTTAGTAAGTGGAGATAAAGAGATAGTTGGTTTTTCTCATGTTGCTGTGATGTGATATGAATTTATCAAATTGGGTGTTCAGTTGCAGAAAGGTTGCCTCAGTTATTAACAAGCTCATAATATACAGTCAGTGCACTTAATAAATTCACATAGTACCTGATTCTTTCTATGACTACTATGGAATGGAAATAATTTATGACTTTCATATTCATTTCCTGCAAGGGCTTTCAAGATCTAGCTCTCAACTATGCAATCTTGCAAGCCTCATCTACCCAACAGAAAAAATTGTATCTTCCCAACCCACTCAACCACTCCCAAATCGTCTATATTAGACTATATTTGGCAAGTTTGGTGTGGCACTATAGAATATGTGCTCTATCTCAAGGTCAGTTTGAACTGCAAGGTTGGTGGTGTAAACTCACCAGCTGCTCCTCAGAAACCCTATACAGGTTTTCTATGAGTAGGATCTGATTTGATGACACAACAATAACAGAAAACCAATTACGTATAATCCAAGCATTTATCTGCAAAGAGGATGGTACATACATAAGGCCCTGAGGGAAGGTCCCTCTGCCATTCTAACTTTAATCAAGTCACAATTTCACACATGCCCTCTTTGCTTCTTAGGAAATGTATGCTTTCAATTGCACACAGGTTAAAACTTTATTTTTCTTATTTAAGTTTTTTAAAACCCCATTCTTGTCACTGTTAATGATATTTCATTGATTAAAAATTTTTTTTTTAATCAGTGAAATTGAGAGGTAGGGATATACCAATATCTTTGCTCTAATCTTTTCATCCCTTTCAACTGTCTGTCAATGTCAAACACAACCTAGAAGATGACCATGAAGATAAGCCTTCCAGGATAGACCATATGGAAATCAAGGGCATAGTAGTAGATTTGGAGGGAAAATGAACAATCCACCATCAATATCTGCCATTTGATAGGGCCTTTCAAAATGACCTTGTATATATTCATTTTTGTTGTTGTTGTTAGTTGCCGTTAAGCCAGTTTCAACTGAGAGTGACCCTGTATAGGGTTTCTGAGGAACATCTGGTGGGAACAAACTGTTCCATTTTCACAATTGCTGTTACTCTTGACCCATTGATGCTGCCACTATGCCAAGCCAATTGAAAGACATGGAAGGATAAGAGGAAAGATTTTTATATATCCTCGCCTCCTAATTTCATTGCTGCCTTATTGTGGTTTTTGCAATGATTCTCTTTCTCCATTTTCTTACTCTACTAATGCTGACTGCTACTATTGAGTGATCTCTCTGATGCCTCTTTTTCATTGACCCTTCACAGTACCAAGCATGACGCCCTTTTCTAGGGACTAGTCCCTCCTGATAACATGTCCAACATATGAGAGACAAAGCTTTGCCCTCTTGGCTTCTAAGGAGCACTTTGAATGTACTTCTTCCAAAACATATTTGTTTGCTCTTCTGGAACTCCATGGTACTTTTAATATTCTCCTCCAATACCATAACTCAAATGCATCAATTCTTTTACAGTCCTTACTCATTGTCCAATTTTCACAAGTAAATGAAGCTACTGAAAATATCATGGCTTGGGTCAGTCGCATCTTAGTCCTAAAGCTGACTTCTTTGCTCTTGAACACTTTAATGAGGACTTGAGCAGAAGATTTGCTTGAACAGAAGTAGTTACTTGAGCAGAAGTAGTGCAGTACTTCATTTGATTTCTTGTTTGCATCTTCCATGAGTGTTGGTAGTGAATCCAAGCAAAATGAAGTCTTGGACAACTTTCAATCATTTCTCCATTTTTCATGATGATATTTATTGGGCTAGTTGTGAGATATTTTGTTTCCTTTACACTGAGGTACAACCCTTACTGAAGGTTTAGGTTTTTTGTCTTTATCAGGAGGCATTTTAAGTACTTTGCACTTTAAACATGTAAGTTTATGTCATCTGTATATCTCAGGTTGTTAAGGCAGGTTCCTCCAATCCTGATGCTGTGTTCTTCATCATATAATCCAGCTTCACAGATTATTTGTGCAACATACAGATTGAATAATTTTGGAGAATGGACACAATTGTGATGCACTCCTTTCCTGATTTAAAACCATTCAGTATCCCCTTGTTCTGTTCTCTACTTCTTACCAAGTAGGTCAATTGTAGTACTCAAGACAGTTAGGAATATTGTATTTTCTTATTAATGTGTTAAGATATTCAAGTGTGGATAACTATAAAAGACCAATGATTGTATTCATTTTTATGATGATTCACATAAATACATCATTAATAGTAAAGATTTTTATGATGATTCACATAAATACATCATTAATAGTAAAGATCATCATAACACTAATGAAAACTAAATGCAAAGAAGGAACTGCAACTGAAAAGAAATGCATGATAAATTATAGTGCAAAAAGAAGTACATAATATCTGAAAAACATACCTAACTTGGCTTAAAAAAAAAATCACTAGTTATTTACTTTAATGTACCTGGTTTACTTGGGTTTATAGTAGAAAATTCTGCAACTCTAATATTCATTCATTCATAAATTCATTTGAGAAATGTTTATGACAACTCACTATACCTTAGATCTACTTCAGGAAACTTAGGATATATCAGACAAAAAAATCCCTGATTTTTGTAAGTATCATTTTAGTTGGAAGGTTTCTAACAATTTTCTCAGAATATTATTGAAAAATATACAATGAAGTTGTCCTTATTCTTGTGCATGGTATTATCATAAAAGTAATTCTACTGCTTCATATAAAGGAACTCTGGTAGTGTAGTGGTTACGAGTCAGTCCACTAACCCCATAGTCAGCAGTTCAAATTTACCAGTGTTCCGTGGGAGAGAGATGAGGCTTTCTGCTCCCATACAGATTTATAGCCTCGAAAACCCTATACAGGGTCATTATGAGTCAGAATCGCCTCCACGGCACATCACCACCACCACCACTGCTTTATATTAGGAGGGGACTGAAATTTTATTATAAAGCTGTGACAGTGATTCTTCTGTATTTACTAAATTCAAAACCATATTTTTTTTATATTTTAATATCTTTGAAATCAGAATACATTTTCAGTTGGTAACTTCTTGCAATTATAATTGAAAGTCTTGTTTATCTTTCTTGTTGTTGTTGTTCAGTGCTGTTGAGTCGCTTCTGACCCATAGTGACCCTGTATAGGGTTTTCAAGGAGTAGCTGTTGAGCTTGAACCACCAACCTTGTAGTTCAAAGGACTTTGCAGTCTGACGCATTAACCCGCAGTACCACACAAAAATAATTATGACCTCACAGTTGAAAACATATTAAAAACTGTTGTTTGTAAAATATTAATTAATAGATGTTTCTAGAAAAATAATTTCAATAAAACTGGGCAGGAATCTACCATAAAGAGAAAGACTGTTTTAAAGAATAATTTCCAAAGAAACAAATAACATTAGGAAATGAAGTCAATTTTTACATACAGAGTAGCAGAAATGGAAAAATTTGTACAGTCTGAATTAAAACAGTCACTAATCATAGTCTATCAGTTTGTCAGTTTGTTGTACTGTAGTGCTTGTGTGTTACTGTGATTCTTGAAGCTAAGCTATGGGTATTTTAAATACCAGCAGGGTCACCCACAGTGGAGAGTTAGATTTCAGCTGAGAATACAGACAAAGAGAGACTAGGAAGAAGGAAAGACGGACTACTTAGGAATGTTTAGTCACTGAAAATCTTATTTATAACAGTGGAACACAATCAGCACAAGAATATTGAATACTGAAACATGATGAATAAAATATTAATTCTGAAACATAATGAATTGTTACATAGGGGTGTAATATGAGCCTCTCAGTTTGGAACAGTCTCAAAATGTGACTGGGGAAGAGCTGCCGCCTCAAAGTAGAGTTGACGGTGACGACTCAAAGGATATAAAGCCTATGGGACATTCATTTGCTGAAGGGACACAACTCAAAATGAAGAGAAATAGCTGTAAACAGCCATTAATAATCAGAACATGCAATATTTGAAATATGATTTTCAGAAAATTAGAAATTGTCAAAAATGAAATGGAACATATAAACATTGAAATCCTAGGCATTAGTAAGCTAAAATGTATTTGTGTTGGTCATTTAAATCTGAAAACCACATGACAGTGAAGATAAATGGCATCACATTCATCATAAAAAAAAGTGTGTTAAGATCTGTCTTGAAATGCAATGCTGGCTGTGATAGGATAATATTCATATGCCTACAAGGAAGACAAGTTAATACCACAGAGACATGATACCAAGAGGATCAATGTTCAGCCATTTCAAGAGATAGTATATGATCAAAAGTCAATGATACTGAAGGAAGATGTACAAGATACACTGATGGCATTAGAACAAACAAACTCATCTTTACCAAGAAATTTGGAAGACAACTCATGGCCAGCTGATTGGAAGAGTTCTATATTTTGGAATGAGTTTTATCCTCATTCCAAAGAGGGGTGACTCTAAGGAATGCAGACATCATTAAACAATATCACTAATATCACACGCAAGCAAAAGTTTAGTGAAGATAATCCAAAAGGAGCTGAAACAGTACATCGACAGAGAACCGCTAAAAATACACACTGGATTCAAAAGTGGACATGGAATGAGGGATGTCATTGCTGATGACCAAAGGATCTTGGCTAAAAGCAAAAAATACCTGAAAGATGTTGATTTGTGCTTTATTGAGTCCACAACGGCTTTTGACTGTGTGGATCATGACAAGCTGTGGATAACATTGCAAAGAATGGACATTCAAGAATACTTAATTGTACTCATGAGGAACATTAATAAATAAAGAGGCAGTTGTTGGACTAGAACAAAGGTATACCAAATGGTTTCAAATCAGGAAAGGTGTGTACCAGTGTTGTACTCTTTCACCATATTTTTCCATCTGTATTCTGAGCAAATAATCTGAGAATCTGTATTAGATGAAATAGAATATGATATCCGATTTGCAGAAAGGCTGATTATTAACCTATGATATGTAAATGACACAACCTTACTTGCTAAATGTGAAGAGGTCTTAAAATACTTATAGATTAAAATCAGAGACTAGGAGAACAAACAAGATAGCGGAATGGGGTGGAAGTGCAGTAAAGGAGCTACACCAACAATAACACAGAATACCGGACCAAGCAGGCCCAGGGGCTGGTCCCAGAACTCTGAACCACATATAAAGGAATATTTAGAAGGTTGGTAGGCGCACAGCTGGGGGAATTTGTGGCAGAAGCAAGAAATCTATTGCTTTCTAGTCCGGGACGATCGGCTGCTCCAGGAGCCACCATCTTGGGTGAGACCACACGGGGGAAGGATCAGAGCAGCCACAGTCGCCCGGCAGAACCGCTGAGATAAAGGTGTGGACATTCTTTTCTTTTGGTATCTATTCATTGGTCCCTTGCTATCTGTGCACCTCCATTCTGGTGACTGTAGGGGTGCCTGAGCTAGTGGGCACCCCAGCCCCACCCTGGGAGG
>NW_006408945.1:1187512-1188099 GCF_000296735.1 Chrysochloris asiatica | reverse complement strand
CTTTAGTGGGTTTTTTTGTTTGTGTGTTTCTTAAAAAGCTAAAGTGGATAGAGAGAAATACTTTTAACTCATGGTATATAGAGGGGATTATAATCAATATAATGAAACAAGTTATATGAATGGTTGAATGTGAAACTGATTATGTGCCCTGTAAACTTTCATTCAATCCACAATAAAAACCTTAAATTAAAAAAAATAAAAAATAAAATCAGAGACTACAGCCTTTAGTATGGATTGCACCGTAATTTAATGCAAAAATTTTTTTGCATAACTGGACTAATTAATAACATCATGATTAATAAACAAAAGATTGTAGTTGGCAAAACTTCATTTTACTTGGATCCACAGTAAGCACTCATGGAAGCAGCAGTCAAGAAATCAAACTATACATTGCATTAGGCATATTTGCTACGAACGACATCGAAGTGTTCACCATTAAAGATAACAATTTGAGGACCCAGGTACGCCTGACTCAAGCCATGATATTTTCAATAGCCTCAGATGCATATGAAAATTACACAATAAATAAGGAAGACCATGGAAGAACTGCTGCATTTCAGTTATGGTGTTGGAGAAGAATACTGAAA
>NW_006408945.1:1180495-1186610 GCF_000296735.1 Chrysochloris asiatica | reverse complement strand
AAAAAAAAAAAAGATTCTAACTCACGATGGTGCACCGGGGGAGGTTAAAAGAATAACACTTAAATTAGTTTCGAAAGATTAATAAGGATTTTCAGGAGAATCCTTAGATAGATGCAAATGATTCAGCACTGGATTACTAAGGGAAAGGTTGGCATGTCAAACTCAGTTCAGAATACAAGCCTGATGATCTACTTCTGAAAGGCCACAGCCTTGTAATCCTATGGATCAATTTCATCCTGTACACAGGGGATCACCACAAATCATAACCGGCTTGATAACAACAACAGCATCAAGGCATAGATAAAAAGGAAAAGCATATAACAGCATTATATAGTAAAGACAAGATATTCTATCCAGAATTTTAAATATTATCAAAGTAAATTGGAAAATTATCTGAATTAAATGAAATTTGGATTATAGGAAATTCCAGGAATTAGAATATAGAAAGTCAGAATACAGGAATGCCTGTGTGTAAGACGTTGCTAATATGACGTTCCTTTCAAGACTTTTCAGTTATAAATTTGTCTGTGAATGTGAAGTAAACATTACATAATATAGATAATATACATTAACAAGGTTAAAAAATACCATTGTTACAACCCTGACTTAGCCTAATATTCAAGATAAAACTGAGTTTATTTTTACTGTTGAAGTAGTGTAATCTGTAGATGAAGTTTTGGGTTCTGTATTGGATATGTATTTTGTTCTCTCTTTTCTGCTGGTTGTAGCCAACTTTATACAAGAGCAAAAAGAAAAAAAACGTGATTTTTATAAACAGACACTTGAAGAAAAATGTCCCATGCAAATGCTGTAAAGTAAAATCATCATGAGGACTGAAGCATGGCAATGGTTTAACACTGTTTTGTTCTCTCTCATCATATCAATGTTTGAGTTGATACCTGTCAGTCACACATGTGTCAATATCACTATTGCACACGAGGTAGCTGTGTACAACCCTACTTTTATCCTCTTAGAACTTGAAATCTGAAATCTTGAACTAAACAAATGAACAATGTATTTTGGAAATCTGTTATGTAATTTACGTTGAATGAGTTTACTACTATCTAGACGTTTAAACATTGACATAGTCACTTGCAGATTCACAAATGTAGGAAAAGTAGGCCTATGTTGAATCCCTCAACTTCTGCAATATTCAAGTCCAAGTCATATGAACTATAATATGCTTTATTTTCACATTTGTAATGGCCTTGGTTATGGAAAGAAAGCAAAGTGTTAAAATAACCTTGAAATTTTCAATTATCTTTTGTCAATAAAGTAGCTTTGTTGTTGTTAAGTGCTGTTGAGTTAATTCTGACCCATAGTGACCCTGTATAGGGTTTCCAAGGAGCAGCTGGTGAGCTTGAACCGCTGACCTTGCAGTTCAAATGGCTTTGCAGTCTGACGCATTAGTCTACAGCACCACACTAGTAAGCAAAATAATACATAATAAAGTTCTAGGTATAAATAAGCCTTTGTATTAATATAAAAACTGAAAACATGCTCCTGCTAAAAATTTTGCTTTTTATAAGTATAAAGGAATATAGCAACAAATCAGTAGCCAACAAAGATTTAAAATATATTACTAGCTAACATTGTATAGCACTGTAGGATAAGCACTGCATTACTTGTTGCAATGTCAGCAATTCAAACCCACCAGCTGCTCCTCGGAAACCCTATACTTGGTCGACATGGGTCGGAACCGACTCGACAGCACTTAACAACAACAAGCTGCTCCTTGGAAACTCTATTCAGGGTTGCTAAGAGTAGAAACTGAGTAGATGGTGGTTAACAACAACAACATTAGGTAACATTTGTTGTTGTTAAGTGTTGTAGAGTCAGTTCTGACTCATAATGATCATGTATAGGGTTTCTGAGATGTGTCTGGTGAGTTTGAACTGCCAAACTAGCAGGTGCTTATCTTACAGCACTACACCAGGACTCCAGGGTGCACATATTAATAACTCATATCCTTGGTACAAGAGGGCTTTAACAATTTATGGAAAAATTCTATAGTTTTTAGTTTCCATTTATCCATAATTTTTTTTGAAACTGCCTTGTATTTATATCTTTAATCTTTCAGAATAGACTGGTGGCTCAGTAGGTTAAGTATCGGACTGCTAACCCAAACTCAATATTTCAGTTGAGTCCATTAGCTGTCCAATGGGTGAAAGATGAGGCCATCTGCTTCCATAAAGAGTTACAACCTTGGAAACCCTAGGAGAGTTCTACTTTGTCATACAGGGTTCTTAAAGAGTCAGAATCCACTCAACAGTAGTGGTTTGTTTCCCTGTTTTTGTTGTTGTGATTGATTTTTAATCTTGAGAAGTCCTGGTGGTACAGCTGCTAGTCAAAAAGTTGCAGTTTGAAGCCACCAACCAATTCACAGAAGAACAATATGACTGTCTGCTCCCTAAATATTTTTGTTGGTGAGTGCCATCAAGTTGGTTCTGACACATAGCGTGGGTTTCTGGAGAGCGACTGGTAAGCCTGAATCACCAACCTTGCCGTTCAAATCAATTTTGCAGTCCAGCGCATTAATCCACAGCAGCACACGGGGCCTCTTTCCATAAAGATTTCAACCATGGGGTGCTGTGGTTAATGCTCTAGACTGCAAAGCAGTTTGAACTGCAAGTTTGGCAGTTCAAGTTCACCAGCTGCTCCTTGGAAACCCTATACAGCGTTCGCTATAGGTAGGAACTGACACTTCACAACACCACCACCAACAATACTCTAGGATCAATATGATTAAGACTGAATTGATTAAAATGGGTTTGAGTTTTCTTGTTTTAATAATCTTTCCTGTAGCTCTTCAAGATTATTATTCACATTTGTTAA
The DNA here is from genome assembly GCF_000296735.1 of Chrysochloris asiatica. Taxonomy (NCBI): domain Eukaryota; kingdom Metazoa; phylum Chordata; class Mammalia; order Afrosoricida; family Chrysochloridae; genus Chrysochloris; species Chrysochloris asiatica. The sequence continues at coordinate 1,183,775 of NW_006408945.1, read as the reverse complement.
TAAAGCCTTGTTGCTGTTATTGTTAGGTGCCATCGAGTCGGTGCTGACTCATAGTGACCCTACGTATACCAGAACAAAACACTGCCTGGTCCTGGGCCAAACTCACTACTGTTGCCCCACTTGAGTCCATCGATGCTGCCACTTGGCCAATCCATCTTGCTGGGGGTCTTTCTTTTTCTCTGACCCTCCACCTTACCAAACATGATATCCTTCTCCAGCGACTGCTCCCTCCTGACGATATGTCCGAAGTATGAGAGACCAAGTTTGGCCATCTTGCTCTCCAAGGAGCACTCTGGTTGCACTTCTTCCAAAACGGATCTATTGGTTCTTTTGGGAGCCCATGGCACTTTCAATATTCTCCTCCAATACCATAACTCAAAAGCATCCATTCTTCTACAGTCTTCCTTATTCACTGTCCAGCTTCACATGCATATGAAGTTATGGAAAATAGAATGGCTTGGGTCAGGTGCACTTTAGTCCTCAAGCTGACATGTTTACTCTTCAAAAATTGTAAAAGGTTTTGTGCAGCAGATTTGCCTTATGCAATACGTCCTTTGAGTTTCTGACTGCTGCGTCCATGAGTGTTGATAGTTGATCCAAGAAGAATGAAGTCCTTGACAACTTTAATCTTTTCTCCGTGGATAAGAATGTTGTTTATTGGTCCAGTGGTGAGGATTTTTGTTTTCTTTACATTGAGACACAATCCATACCGAAGGCTATGGTCTTTGATCTTCATCAGTAAATGTTTTAAGTCCTCTTCACTGTCAGCAAGCAAGGTTGTATCATCTGCATATCACAGGTAGTTAATGAGTCTTCCTCCAATCCTGATGCCACCATTTTCTTCGTAGAACCCAGCTTCTCATATTATTTGCTCAGCAAACAGGTTGAATAAGCATGGTGAAAGAATTACAACCCTGTCGTATTACCTTTCTTCATTTTAAACCATTCAGTGTTCCCATGTTCTGTTTGAACAACTGCCTCTTGCTCCAGGTACAGATTCCTCAGGAATACTCATACTTCACAGTGTTATCCATAGCTTGCCATGATCCACACAATTGAAAGCTTTTGCGTTGTCAATAAAACATAGGTAAATATCTTTCTGATATTCTCTGCTTGAGACCTATTCTTAACCTTTGCTAGTTCTCCCCTGTTGTTGTTATGTGCCATGGAGTCGGTTCTGACCCATAGCAATCCTGTACAGGGCTTCCGAGGCTGTAAATCTTCACTAGAGCAGAAAGCCTCATCTTTCTGCCATGGAACAGCTGGTAGTTTCGAATGCTGACCCTGAGATTAGCAGCCCGATTCGTAACTACTACACTACCAGTAAACTTCCTTAGTTCTGTCCTAGCAAAGGTTAAAAACAGGCCTCAAGGGGTCAAGTTGAACAGCAAGAAACATGCCTTCAGAACAAAACCTACAAACTTTTGAACAAAGACAAAAAAATCTAGATACTCAACTATGTACAATTTACTATGCCCACATCCAATTAAAAATTATGATTCATGGCAAATAACAACAAAATGTTAGTAATAACTGGGAGAAATTAGTTAACATAAACAGAAATCACAGATATGGAACAAGCTGACAAGCATGTAAAGCAGCTATTATAATCTAGTTAAAAGTCTGCCTTGAGCTCTTTCTCTTTTAAGAAATATTTCTATGGTGTCAAATTGGCAAAAGCAAGTAGAGAGATTAGATAAGAACCTTAGGGGCCAGTGAAATTAAGCTGATCAGAGAGGAGCAACTCAGAATAAGAGAGTGAATATGGTTGTTCAAAAAAAAGTCACTAAATTATATATCTAGAAACTGTTGAGTTGGTATATGTTTTGCTGTGTATATTATCAACAACAGCAAAATAAAGTAATAAACAGCTATTGTGGCACTATAAGATAAAGCACTGGACCACAAGGTCGGTTTAAACCAAAAGATTGGTGGTTCAAACTTACCCACTTCTCCTTGGAAACAACAACAGCGTAATAACCATGGGCAAATATTTAATGAAAGGTATGAACACAATGAGAAATTGGATGATTTAAAAAAATAACTGAATTGAAATTATAGAGATGCAAAGTATTATATATAGGTAGACCTTGACTTATGTTCTATTTAAGTTACGAAGAAACACATTCATCTTATTGTGACTAATATGTATTTACATCAGCATGCAATATGCTGATGTTATTATTCACATCAGATTTCAGACAATGAAGATCAGATTTCAGATACTGACAATAAAAGGAAATAATAATAAAAACTGAAAAAAAAACATAAATTAAGGTATTTGACTTACATATAACCATAAAACACAAGTGGAGATAGATTTTGTTTTACTCACTGACATATGCTCTGTGAATGTAATTATATTTCATACAAATAAATTTTTGACTTTAGTTCATAAAACTTCCTTTAATATTGACATGATACAGTCCAGTACAAAATAATGGGATCTTCCTTCTAAAATGAGTCATCGTGTGACACTTTAGGTCCTTGAGGGCACAAAGAATTTGTCTTCTACTATTAACTCTGGTATGGCAATATAGGATAAGCAGTTGACAGCAAGGTTTGTTTGAACCACAAGGTCGGTGGTGTAAACTTACCCGCTACTCCTCAGAACCATACACAGGGTTGCTATGAGCTGGAGCTGACTCCACAGCATTTAGCAGCAACAACAACTAATCAAAATGTTGGCAGTTCACATTCACCCAGAATTCAGTGGGAGAATAACCTGGCAATCTACTATGTAAGATCTCAATCACTGAAAACCCTATGAAACTCAGTTCCTCTGAAACACATAGAGTTGACTCATCAAAGATCATAAAGACTTAAAATTTACTCTATGGCAATAAGCCTGGTTTTCCCTTTCAAATGAACTAAACACTGCTTAAGCACTCTAAAGAATCATACTTTTGGAATACTGGAACATAATGACCTAACCACACATCTTTCTCATTATTAGTAACAGTAGGAACAGTGAAAGGTCCTTTAAGTTCCCAGATGCTGGACATCAGAAGGGGGTAGTTTATTGAAAAACGGTAACCAATTAGTGATAACACGTCAAACATTGCTTTGGATACTCCTAGAAATAGTTAAAGCTGGGAGTGGGTTATGATTAGTGTATTTGAAAGACAACTATCTGGCTAATTGATTGGAAGAGACCTGTATTTGTGCCTATTCTAAAGAGAGGTGACCCAACGTAATGCAGAAATTGTCAGACAATCTCTTTAAGATCCCATGTGAGTAAAGTTTTACTAAAGGTAATACAGAAGTGGCTATAAGCATA
>NW_006408945.1:1178824-1179625 GCF_000296735.1 Chrysochloris asiatica | reverse complement strand
GCTCATGTGTGGCAACAATTGTGAGTGACGTTAGCCCAGGATCAGGCAGATGGATGTCTCTGTCAGAATGAAGACATGACAATGACTAACAACTAACATTTTCTGAATAATTGTTATAATACCCTCTTCACAAATGAGGCCAATACAGGGTCAAGTGAGAGGAAAGTAATTGGTAAGGACAACTAATAATATTGACTACTTGTCTGTCAGTTGTTGTACTCTGGTGGCTTGCATGTTGCTGTGATTCTGAAAGCTATGCCACTGGTATTAAATACCAGCAAATGCCAACAGGGCCACACATGGTGGGCAGATTTCAACTGTGTTTCCTACTAGGAGAGACTAGGAAGAAGGCAAGCCAGACTATTTCTGAATGCTTGCCCAGTGGAATGTTTAACAATGAAACACTGTGAGCTAGCACTAGAATAGTGTCGTTTATAGTGCCAGAAAAAGAGTCCCTCATTTTTTAAGGCAGTCAAAATACTACTGGGCAAGAGCTGCCATCTCAAAGTAGAATTGGTTATGATGATAGGAATGGGGTAAAAGTTTTGGACCTTCATTTGTTGCTGGGACATACCTCAAAATGAGGAGAAACAGCTGCTGTTGTTGTTAGGTGCTGTTGAGTCAGTACTGACTCCTAGTGACCCTATGTACAACAGAACAAAACACTACCTAGTCCTCCTGGGCCAACCTCACAATTGTTGCAACGCTTGAGCCCATTGATGCTGCCACTTTGCCAATCCATCTTGATGGGAGTCTTCATCATTTTCTCTGACCGCCTACCTTACCAAACATGATACCCTT
>NW_006408945.1:1175860-1177654 GCF_000296735.1 Chrysochloris asiatica | reverse complement strand
TTAATGTGCTGGACTGCAGGGTCAGTTTGAACTGCAAGCTCAGCTCTTCAACCTAAGGGTTACTATAGATCTGACTCCACAGTACTTAGCAACAACTACTACACTGGCAATTGGAATGCAAAGGCTGGAAACAAACAGGAAGTATCAGCATTTGGAAAATATGGTGTTAGAAAGAATGCTGGAGATCGCATAATAGAATATTGCAATACCAAGGACTTATTCATTGAAAATTACTTTTGAACAACATAAAAACACAGGAATTTCACCAGATGGACTATTCAGAAATCAAATTGACTACGTATGTTGGAAGAGACCATGGGAAAGCTACATATTATCAGTCAAAATATGTCTAGGCCATAAATTGCTTATATGGGAGTTCAGGCTGAAGCTGAAGAATTTTTTTAAAGTGTACACAAGCCAAAATATGACCTTGAACATATCCCACTTGAATTTAGAGATAATCAAGAACAAATTTGATGCATTTGTCATTATTGACTAGACAACAAGAACATCATACAAGAAAGAAATGTTCATTAAAAAGAAAAGAATAAAGGGAGAAACCAAATGGATGTCAGCAGCGTCTCTGAAACTTGGTTTCCATTGTTGTTGTTGTTAAGTGCCATCAAGTCAATTCCAACTCATAGTAGCCTTGTATAGGGTTTCCATGGAGAGGCTAGTGAGCTTGAACTGCTGACCTTGCAGTTCAAACCAACTTTGCAGTCAAGTGCATTAATGTACAGTGCCACACCAAAACCCAGTCTTCAACACAGATGGAAGCAAATGGAAGACATGAGAGGGTAAAATGACTGAAAAGAAAATTTCAAAGGGAAGCTTGAGAAGAAAAAATCATGTATTATAATGTAATAATGTATAATGTATAGTGTAAAAAGCTGGAGATTGAAAACCAGAATGGAATAAACATTTCACAAGCTTAAAGAAATTAAGAAAAACCTCAATCCTCGACTTATAATTTTGAAGGATTGTATGGGCAAAACATTGAATGATGCAGAAAACATGAAAAGAATATCAGTCACTATACCAAAAAGAAATGGTCAATGTTCAATGATTTCAAGAGGTAGCATATGATCAAGATTCAATGGTATAGACTTCCGTCAACTTTGAGATGAGAGAGAGAAGAAGAAAGGCTGGTTGGTGTGAAGTATGGTGAGACCTGAGGACTCCTGAGACCATGGACAAGGACATAGCCATGGAGGGCTAGAGCTGAAAGTGAAGTGTCCAGCTGATATGAAGTGATGGGAGATGCTCATGAAGGTCCAAAGTTGTAGATAGTTCCCATGTGACCTAGCTTCAATCAATTGATGATTGGAACTCAAAGGAAGATTTAAAAAATTGATAAAGGAAACAAGTGTAAATTGTTACAATTTGCTGAACTTGACCTATACTTATGGAGCTCAAAATACCAACTAAGAGGGAAGGTGTATTCACATCAAGTATCAATCCTATCCCTTCTATCTATATACAGGGTTGATAGAGATGGGCAACTTAGACATTGGCTTTCCAAAATAGGGGCACTAGAAAGGCATGAAGTAGCTTGCTTACAAGTTTTCAAGAGGGAGTTTAGTTTCAGAGTGTGCGGGGGAAGGTAGAATCCCCACTGAATAGTTTTCATCTTGTCTAGACAGGTCTGGTGAAAGGAGATGGGGATAAGATTCTGATGATCAATAGTGAGTAATTGTTATCTTGACTAATTGTGTCTGTCACAACTCTAAAGGTACAAGTTTTTTTTTTAACAAAAAGGAGGAAATAGTTAATAGGACCCTAAGTTCATCAAGG
>NW_006408945.1:1163792-1175095 GCF_000296735.1 Chrysochloris asiatica | reverse complement strand
AGAGTACCAGAAAGATGTTTGCCTGTATTTTATTTACTATGCACAAGCTTTCAACTGTGTGGATCATAACCAACTATGGATACCATTATGAATATTAGATATTACAGAACACTTAGTTGTGCTCATGAGGAACCTATACATAGACCAAGAGGCAGCCATCGAACAGAACAAGGGAACACAGAATGTTTTAAAATCAGGACAAGTGCATGCCAGGCTTGTATTCTTTCACCATATTTACTCAGTCTGTATGCTGAGCAAACAATCTGAGAAGCTGGGTATATAAAGAAGAATATAAGGATAGCAGGAAGAATCATTAACAGTCAGTGATATTTAGATGAAAGCAAAGAGAACTTTAAATCCTCACTGATAACGATCAAAGACCACAACCTTCAGTACAAGCTATACCTCCATATAAAGGAAACCAAAGTACTCACCACTAGACCAGCAAATAACCGCATGATAAATGGAGAAAAGATTGATGTTGTCAAAGATTTCAGTTTGCTTAGATCTACTATCAACACTCATGGAAGTAGCAGTCAAGAAATCAAACATAGGCCATTAGGCAAATCTGCTATGCAAGACCTCTTTAAAAGTGTTCAAGAGCAAAGATGTCAGCTTGAGGACTAAGGTGTGCCTAACCCAAGCCTTGGCATTTTCAATAGCCTCATTTACATGTGAAAGCTGGACAGTGAATAACAAAGACCAGAGAAGAATTGATACATTTGAGTTATGGTGTTGGAGAGGAGTATTAACAGTACTATGGACTGCCAGAAGAAGAAATAAATCTGTATTTTACCAAGTACAGCCAGAATTCTCCTTAGAAGTCAGAATGATGAGATATGGTCTCTCATATTTCAGGCATATAATTAAGAGGGGTAAGGTCCTGGAGAAGGATATGATGTTTGATTAAGTGGAGGGTCAGTGAAGAAGAAAGACCACCAACGAGATGAATTCACACAGTAGCAGTAGCAATGGGCTAAGGCATAAAAATTATTGAGAAGATGATGTAGGACCTGTCAATGTTCTGTTATGCTGTGCATAGAGCTGCTATGAGTTAAAACCGACTTGAGGGAAACTAAAAACAATTACTAATAATGTTATAATTTGTGTTTAAGATAGAGAGGAGTCCTGTTGATGTAGCAAAAGTTTAACCCTAATTCAGATGATTTTCCGTCAGTTATACTGTCAGTTTCCAAAAGTTATTAGACTAGATGGGTTCTTATAATCTTTCATTTAAAAAGTCCTCTACTTGAAGCAGATTCTTTTCTGGTTCTGCGCTTTAGTTTTGCTAACTGCTAAATGTATATGGTGGTTTTATTTTTCTCCTGTTTCTGGATACGTTTATATTGATAATACAATACTTTATGAAATACATATTTTAAATAATTTGCAAAGATATATTGATTAGAAAATGAATTTTTAATATTATCTATTGTGTACAGAACCTTGGTGCTTTATATAATACATTTCCTTCTGCAGAATTAGTATAAAAATGTAGCAGAAACTATTTTCCTATTATACAAATCCATTTTAACATCTCGCAATGAATCATTTTCAGAAATGCTTCAAGAAATGAAACCCAAAATACTGTATGCTCATCTTTATCCTATATACCAGAGAAAGGTAAACTCATAAGATATGTGCTGGAAAAGTTGTTACTGATGTTTATTTTAAATTTACCAACTCTGCCAGGACAATAGGATTGAAATCCTTTTTACCTCCCCAGGATGCTCAGTACCAATTTGTAGTCATAGACTCTGCAGAACCTCTTTTGTGAGGCATACTATGGTGACCAAGGAAAGACATTGAGAGAAGACCATATTTGGAGCAAGGGAAATCTCCTGAATTAAGGATTTACCATGGTTATGAACCATGATAAGAAAACATCATGATTGCTTGAAATTCATTCTGCGCACAAGTAATATTCTCCCAAACAACATAGCCTGTTCTTTTTAGATTAATGCAAAGTCGAGGAAAGTAGACATGATTTGAAAACTATTCTAATCCTTGAAATTGGTTTTACATAAATGCAATTACTGTAGACAGCTTAGACTAAATTTTTCCCAGTATCTTACAACCCTAGTAAAGTCAGATATATGCCACTAATGGAAATATAATAATATTCAATGAACCAAAAACCAGTTAACACATTAATCAAATAATATTCTGTTGCTATGAAACCTCAACATTTAAATAAGGTGCTGTCCTCTAGACTGTTGTGCCATTCCATCTCACTAAGGATTACTTTAGACTTCATTCGTGTGTGCTTTAACACAAATGATGTCTACCTCCTTCATTGACTGATCCTTCCTGACTATATATCCAAAGCAAGTCAGTTGTACAATGTACTGTCTACTATTTTGGGGAATAGATAGTCAGAAATTTCTTCCTAATCTTTGTTTATCTAGAAGCTCCATAGAAATCTGTCTACCATGAATGACCACGCTTTTATTTGCAATACTTATGGAATAACCTCCAGCATCACAGGCTCTGTAAGCTGACAAACTGACTTATAGGTGGGAGACTAAATATTTAAAGGATATTTACCTGAAGTTAGGAATAAAAAGAATAACAAAAAAAAAGGACTCCCATTGTCTTTAGTTTTACTTTTGTATTATCCAAGTAACTATTTCTAAAAAGACAATTAAATAGTAAAATTTAAAGATTAAAAAAAATTAAAGATTAAAAGCTCTATTGTACTTTGAGCTGTATTCATAAGGTTTAAAGCTATAAATATTATCTTCTTAGCACCATAAATCAAATGGATTCAGCTAAATATATTTTTGAAAATTTTATGGTATCTAATAATCTCACCTAGGAGTCCTGGTGTGGCGCCGTGGGTTAATGTACCAGACTACAAAGCCATTTGAGCTGCAAGGTCAGTGGTTCGAGCTCACCAGTGCTCCTTGGAAACTCTATACAGGGTCTCTATGGGTCAGAACTGACTCGATGACACTTAACAACAACAGTAATCTCACCTACCGCACCTCAGAAAACCTACACAGGGTCACTGATCTGCAGCTGACTCAATGCACTTAACAATAAATTTGGGTTAATTTTAAAAATTTGGACATTTAAACATTACTGTAGTCAATAAATATAACGCTATGTTTAAAAAATACAAGAAGCAAAATAGATTCTTCTGGGAGAAAGGAAGAAAAGGACTAAATGTTAGTTAATTCAGTAAAAATTTTAATGACTTTCTGATCATCTTCTAGCATAAAATAGAATCAATTTTGAAGGTTTCCTTTTTGGTGATTTTAGTGTTGTTGTTGTGTGGTGCTGAGTCACGGCAACCACAGATCTGTACCAGAGAAGACAGCTTAATATCTTCTTGCCGAACAGTGTTAAATTTGAACTGCTGACCCTGTGATGAACATGCCAGTGAGTAACCCACTGTACCACCAGGACTCCTGGTGTACCAACATGTCAAATGGATATATGCAAAGCACACTTTTATTTCTGAGTTATGTGGTAATTGATAGAGATTTAGGTGAGCAAACCTACATAGATTTCCATTGTATTTTTCTATAAAAAATTTTTAAAAACCACGAAACTGAAAGCATGGCTGTTGAATCAGCCCCACTTCATAGTAACCTATAAGAGAGAGTAGAAGTGTCACACAGCTGTTGGTGGGTTCAAACCAATGACTTTTGGGTTAGCAATTGAGTGTTTTAACCACTGTGCCAGTAGATTTTTTTGGATATTCCTGTATTGTTGTTAACTGACAACAAGTCAGTTCCGACTCATAACAACTCTGTCTAGAGTTTCCAAGGAGCAGCAGCTCTTGGGTTTGAACCACTGACCTTGTGGTTCAAAGTTCAGTGCTAATTCTAGACCTTGCTATTTCAGTATTATAAATGTTGACCTGACAACAGTTAAACAATGCAAGGTAAGGTTTTTCATTGTTAGTGTTTTACGGCAACAACAAGAATTCTGTTCACTCCTGCTAGGGCACTGTAAGATAAGCTGTGGACCGCAAGTTGGGTTTGAACCTCAAGGTCTGCAGTTCAGTCCCACCAACTGCTCCTCAGAAACCCTGTACTGAGTCACTATAAGTCGGAACTGACTCCATGGTACTTAACAATAACAACAATTCTGTTCAGCAGAGGAAAACAACCTTAAAATTACAATGTGCTGAGTCCTGGTGTGGTAGTATAAGATAAGCATTGGACTGCTAACCCTAGGATCAGCAGTTCAAAGGCAACAGCCACTCCTTGGAAACCCTGTACAGAGTCGGAACCAATTTGAGGGCTCTTAACAACAATAACAATTTGATTCAAGGAGTCCTGGTGTGGCATTGTAATATAAACCCTGTACTGCCAACTACAAGGAGCTCTGGTAGCGTAGTGGTTACGAATCGGGCTGTGAACCTTAAGGTCAGCAGTTCGAAATTACCAGCTGCTCCGTGGGAGAAAGATGAGGCCTTCTGCTCCCGTAAAGATTTACAGCCTTGGAAACCCTGTACAGGGTCGCTATGGGTCAGAACCGACTCCACGGCACTGAACAACAACAACTGCCAACTAAACTACAGGTAGTCTGCTCATGAAACACACCAGCTGCTCCTTGGAAACATTATTCATGTTTGCGATGAGTCAGAACTAATAAGACGGCAATTAACAACAACACACAGTTGGATTCAGAGGACTAGTGGCACTATAAAATAATCACTAGACTACTAACAAGATCGGTAGTTCAAACCCACCAGCCACTCTCTGAGAAAGATGAGGTTTTCTGCTCTAGTAAAGATTTACAGCTTTGGATACAAGACTTGAGGGAACTTAACAATAACAGTAACACCATCAATCTTGTATGCATTCCCCAAGTCAAATCCCCACTATCATCAGATGATTCTGACAGCCATCCTGTATAGTATTTCTAAGGGAAGCCTCATCTTGCACCACCAATCTTTCTGTGAGTTTGAACTGCCGACCTTGTGGCTAGCAGTATAGTGCTTGTCCTACAGCTCTGCCTGGGCTTTCCCAGCCGCTCTCAAAGAGTCACTGACTCTTAGTGAGCAGTCTTCCCTAAATGGCCCTTGGGTCTTTTAGAAAGCATAGTTCCCCAATGTTATGTGCCATGGAGCCGGTTCCAACTCATAGGGACCCTGTACAGGGTTTCCGAGGCTGTGAATCTTTACCGGAGCAGAAAGCCTCATCTTTCTCCCGCGGAACAGCTGGTAGTTTTGAACTGTTGACCTTGCAGTTCACAGCCCGATTCGTAACCACTACGCTAGCAAAGCTCATTTATCAAATTATTTTTTCCCACTGCATTTAATGGTACTACAGCGAGCTCTGGAGTCCTGGTGTGGCGCTGTGGGTTAATGGGCTGGACTGCAAGGTCGGCGATTCAAGCTAATCAGTCGCTCCTAGAAAATCCTACCAGAGAGTCACTATGAGTCTGAACCGACCCGAAGGCATTTAACAACAACAACAATAGTGGGCTCTGGTAGCTTAGTGGTGTCCAGTGGGCTGCTAACTTCAACATCAGCAGTTTGAAACTACCAGCTGTTCGCGGGAGAAAGATGAGGCTTTCTGCTCCCGTTAAGATTTATAGTCTGGGAAATCCTATGCAGGTATGACTTGGAAGGGACTCCACATTCTTTTAGGATACAACCTAGGTTTTATAATGATTAATTGAAATGCAAAGAGCTTTGGGTTTTAAGGTTTGTTTCTCAGCATAAATATGTAAACTGTCAGATAATTATTGTAACCAGAAACTAAATAAAGAACGATCTTCCTTTAAACTGAATTTGTGATTCTATCATGTTTAAAATCTTTCAGCTAAGAATTTCAGGTTCTCTGTGCAGTGGAAGTTAGTATAAGCAAATTAACTTTACATTTTTAGGATATTTCCCGTTTGGAGATTTTTGTCTTCTTTTTTTATTTCCAGTGGCATGACTTTTTGAAATGGGAAAATAAAATGTTTGGTTTAGGTTTTTTCCCACTGAGAAGGAACTCCACAGTTCAATTAAAACTAACAAGTTGTGATCCTGTTCTGAGCCAAATATAGTTTCCAGGGTTGTGGTCAATAAAGCACTCAAAACAATGAAGTATTTAGACCCCAATGGTCTGAGGTCTTTTGGGAAATAAACACACAGGTTAACATTTGAAAGCAAGGTCTTTCCCTTTTTAAAAAGTCAAGGAGAATTAAAGAAAAAAAAAAAAAAAGTGATCCACCATTAAGAAAAAAGAGTCTGAAAAATATCTACTTTGTTATCTTTGTTTTATGATCTTTCAAATTTTTTTACAATGACTTTTGGTCATCAGCCCTAAGGAATAACATGTATTTCAATGCATGTAAATGTTACATTTGGGAACACTTCTAGAGTATCTGCTGATAAATGGGAAAATAAATAATAGGATGAAATTTTATTATGATGCTATAGAATAAGCACTAGACCACAAAATTGGCTTGAACCACAAGGGCAGTGGTTCAAGCTCACAAATTGCTCATCAGAAACCCTGCACAGGGTTGCTATGAGTCGCAAAAGACTCCATCACACTTAACAAAAACGAAGTATAACAACAGTAAGTGACATTTGCACTATCCAGTGAAGTATCTCCTAACTGGGTGATTGTTAGGGATGGCTTTAAGCTTAGCATTCAAATTTTTATTCAATATAATTTAGTCATAGAAAATGATGTTTGGCATATCTTTATATCTTCTAATAAATTATGGGCAAATCCTCCAAAACCCATTGCCAATGAATTGATAGCTCTGGTAGTGTAGTGATTACGAATTGGGCTGGGAACCACAAGGTCAGCAGTTCGAAACTACCAGCTGCTCCGTGGGAGAAAGATGAGGCGTTCTGCTCCCGTAAAGATTTACAGCCTCAGAAACCCTGTACAAGATCGCTATGAGTTGGAACTGACTCCACGGCACATAACAACAACGACACAGAGACACAATAGCACAGAGCAGATCTGCCCCATAAGGTTTCCAAGGCTCTCAATCTTGATGGAGGCAGACTACTTCATCTTTATTCCATTAAGGGGTTGGTGGGATGAAAGGCAGTCCTTAGCTTAGCAGCAGAGAGCTTCACCACAGAACCACCAGGGCTGCTTAAATTATGAACATCTTCATTTAATTGTTCCAGCTGCTCCTCGGAAACCCAATACAGGGTTGCTGTGAGGCAGAATCAGCTAGATGGCATTTAACAACAACAACACAATTAGTTCAATATTCTAGTTCACCTCCACAGTCCTGACAAAGTTTAAAAGTTGGTTGTTGTTGTTAAGTGCCATCGAGTGAGCAGGTGGTGGATTTGAAAAGCCGACCTTGTGACTTGCGGTCTAGTGCTGATGCTATAATGTCATATCAGAATTCATTTTATGTGCTTTATTATTGATTTTAACTGTACCTCTAGTAATCTTTTATGGAGCTCTGGTAGCATAGTGGTTACAAATTGGGCTGCTAACTTCAGGGTCAGCAGTTCGAAACTACCAGCTGTTCTGCGGGAGAAAGATGAGGCTTTCTGCTCCGGTAAAGATTTTTAGCCTCGGAAACCCTGTACAGGGTAACAATGAGTTGGAACCGACTCCACGGCACATAACAACAACAACAACAACAGTGATCTTTTATACACATCAATTTATGAAACACAAAAATAGCACTTTTTTTTTTTTTTTTTTTCAGTTTAGGCTTCTTCACGTGTTATACATCCCCACGATTTGTCCCCTGCTTTCAAATATCAGCACTGCTCTCTTTTTACTTCATGGTTCTGCCCTCTTTGCAGGGGCTTTTTTTCTTATAAGTTTCCCACTGTGCTTCCTAATAAAATGAAAAGCAAAAGGTACATCTGTCAGAAAGCAATCAGCAAACTGGAAATAGGAAATCTTTCACCTTATTTTTAAAATCTTAGATGAGCCAGGCCAGTGATAGAAATAGTGAGTGCAATTTCTGCCAAAGGTTTAGAGTGGTGTTACCAAAATTATTATGTACTTTGATCTCCTCAGATAGTCTTTTAGGAAGGAGACCATCTTTGTTTAGAAACATGGCTTGATATGATGACTAGAGTTGACATGTGGCTTGGAAGAAATTAGAAATAGTTCTATGTTAGATATGAAAAAGATAGGAATGGCATAGAGTGAAGACATAGGGAAAGAAGTGGGAAGAAAATTGTAGTGAAGAGGAAAAGAGAGAGATACCATATGATAAAAAAATGTAGCATTAGTGTTCTTCTCTTTTCTCAGTCATGTGTTTTCTGCACTAGTCTACTCATCCCACACATATACATACTTGGAGGCAGATGAAGTCAATCTATAGTAATGGTTAAGATGAGAGATGTTAGCATCAGAAAACTCAATTCAAATTTCATTCTTTATTTCTAGCTTTGTTGATGAGTGCTGTGGAGTTGGTTCAGACTCATAGCCATCCTATATTGGGTTTCCAAGGCTTTCAGTCTTTGTGGGACCAGAAAGCCTCCTCTTTCCACAAAGAATGGCTGGTGAGCTTAAATAACTGACTTTGTGGTTCACAATCCAGTAACCTCAAGTAAATTATGAGGGAAATTCCAAAAAGTTCATGGAAAAATTAGAAGTAAAACATAAAAAAAATGTTTCGTGAAATTTTAGAAGCCTCCTTCAATTTTTTTCCCTTTTAAAGTTTTTATTGTGAACTGAATGATAGTTTACATGAGAGAAGACCGGTTTTACCCCATTGTTTCATTGCAATGATTACAGTCTCCTCCATGCATCATCATTCAACAGTATTTGCTTCTAGTCCCTCTTTTTTTTTTTTTTTTTTTTTTTTTTTTATTTATTTATTGGGGGGGGGGGGTGTCCTTCTATTTACTTTTCTATTCTATTCTCAAGTCTCTGTTCTCTTATTTGTAAAATGACCAAAAAAAAAAAAAAAAAGTCTGAACATTGTAAGAGATAAACAAGATGATAAATGTATGATGTGGCACATGATGATAGGAATATAGGAAGCTTTGTGATTGCATTTATGTTTTTTAATTTTCATTGCTTCTTCCAGTTAGTCTGAAAATATGCTCAATGTTAGAAACATTCTTTTATTCCAAATCCTCTTTATTCTAATAATCCTTTTCTCATGCAAGTGCCTCAAAACTTGAGTGCTATTCTGTCTCCATTTTATTACTTAAATTTATCTTCAAACCATTGAAATTTGGTTTCAATATTCCTTTTCCCAAAAAAATTGCTTTTCAGAAGGTCTTCTGATGTCCTACTTGACAAAAGAAATGGATTCTTTCAGGCTTTACCTCTTGGGATCTCTCACCTACTTTGGAATCTACTGACTACTGATTCCGTCTTGCAACCTTATCTTCTCTTGCATTTCCCAAGGTTGTCTTTCTATGTTTCTCTTAAAACCTCTCTATTCCTTCTAGCATTTTTACTGGATTCTCTTCTACCAGAGTTCCATCTCTTGCTCTTTCTAGACTTTTTTTTCCCTGCATGATTGCTTCACTTAAAAAAAAAAAATGCTGTTAAGTATTTCTAATCTTGACCTCTCTCATTCTTCAGACTCAGGGTTATTGGCATAAATAAGCAAAAAGTTTATGTCAAATGGTAGGGGTGGTGGTTATGTGCAGTCTGGTCATTTCCAACTCATAGGGACCCTGTAGAGGGTTTATGAGACTTCACATCTTTATGGGAGCTGAAAGTCTTGTCTTGCTTCCAGAGTGAGAAGTAGATTGAAACAGCTGAGCTTGCGGTTATTAGTCCAGCTTGTAACCCAGTACACTACATGAGCAAATTATTTCACAAGTTGTTGCTATTGTTAGGTATTGTTGAGTCCATTCTGACTTACAGTGACCCTTTATAGGGTTTCTGAGGAGCAACTGGTGGTCCAGTGCTGCTGATCCAATAGCGCCACACCAGGAGTCCTATTTGACAAGTACCCAGTACATAATTTGATATGAATGTTTGCCTTTATTATTATTACAGTTATTCAGATGGTTTACACACACACACACACACACACACACATACACCTGCCAAACACTTTTTGGAATGGACACAAATATGGATCTCTTCCAGCCAGTTGGCCAGATATCTGTCTTCCATATTTCTTGGCATAGATGAGTGAATGCTGTATCCATTTGTTGAAAGATTTCAATTTGTATTCCATCAATTCCAATGCTAATGCCTTCAGTGCACCTTGGACTTCTTCATTCAGTATCACTGGCTCTTGATGATAAGCTAACTCTTGAAATGGTTGAACATTTACCACTTCTGTTTAGCACCCTGACTCTGTATTTCTTCCATATTCTTTTGGTGCTTTCTGCATCATTTGATATTTTGCCCATAGAATACTTCAGTATTATAAGTTGAGGCTTCAATTATTTTTCTTCAATGACCTCAGCTTGAGTAATGTTGAGTGTGTTTTTCCCTTTTGGTTTTTCAACTCCAGGTCTTTGCACATTTAGTTATAATTTTTGACATTGTTTCTTGAGCTGAGCTTTGGAATTTTCTGTTCAGCTCATTTACCTCCTCATTTCTTCCATTTATTTTTTGCATCTCTATGTTGGAGATCAAATTTCAGAGCCTCTTCTGAAATCCAATATGATCATTTCCTTCTTTCTTTTCTTCTTAATGACCTTTTGCTTTCTTCTCCTATGATGTTCTTTATGTCATCCCATAATTCTTCTGGTCTTCGGTCATTAGTGTCTAATGTATAAAATATATTCTTGAGATAATCTCTAAATTCAGGTGGAATATGTGCAGTCATTTATTGACTCCCCTGCATTTATTTTAATTTTCTTTAGCTTCAGGCTGGACCTGCGTATGAGTAGTTGATAGTTTGTTCCATAGTCTGCCCCTGTTCTTATTTTGGCTGATGATATTGAACTTTTCCACCATCTCTTTCCACAAATGTAGTCAATTTTATTTCTAGGTATTCAGTCTGGTGAGGACCATGTGTATAGTTGTCTTTTATGTTGTCTTAAAAAGGTATTTGCAATGAGGAAGTCATTGGTCTTGCCAAATATCAGTTTGAGGCCTAAGATACAATGGACACAAGCCATGGTATTTTCAGTAACCACATAAGCATGTGAAAGGTGGACACTGAATAAGGAAGAACATAGAAGAATTGGTGCATTTGAGTATGGTGTTGGAGAAGAATATTAAAAGTACCATGGGCTGCCAGAAGAAGAAACAAAATTGTGTTGGAACATGTATAGCAAGAATGCTCCTTAGGGCATAGATGATGACTTGGAGAGATGAAGTGGCTGGGACCTTAGACCCAGAGAGGGAGAGGGGGGCTGTGTGCTGATGACCTGGGGGCAGGCTTGCAGGGTACCCTTTGGTTGGTTGATGATGCATGGAGGGGATTGTAACTAT
>NW_006408945.1:1160007-1160927 GCF_000296735.1 Chrysochloris asiatica | reverse complement strand
CAGGAGCATTTTTTGTTTTGTTTTTATTGTGAATTGAGTGAATGTTTACAGGGAAAATCATCAGTTTTATATTCAACAAATCGTATACTTCATTTCATTACAATGATAAAAATCCCCTCTAGGAGGCTTTTTAATGTAAATAAATATTCTTTTTGCATACCACATATGATCAATAGGGGTTTTCAGTTCTTTAATGAATATGTTTGTATTTGTCTCAACTTTCTATTATTTTTTTTATCATAGTTGCATATAATTGGCAGAGTGTTAAGAAAACTTGACATTTTAATTTTTCATTCACTTAAACATCATGGGATGCAAGTGAAATTGATTTTTCAGTGATCATTTGAATCTTTTCAGACACCAGGTAAACACACTATAACAAACTAATCCCAAATTTAAAAAAATGTTAGTTTTACTATGAAAAGAAATAAACAAAATATCCTCAGGTAGCCCAATTCTGATCAAGTGATTATGAGACCAGTGCATTGAGCTAAGTCTTGAATTTCAGTTGTTCTGAGGTGGTGTGGTGGTTATGTGCTGTGGAGTCGTTCTGACTCATAGAGACCATGCATAGAGTTTCCCAGGCTGTAAATCTTTACAGGAGCAGAAAGCCTCATCTTTCTCCCGTGAAAACTCTGGTAGTTTCAAACTGCTGATAATGAAATTAGCAGCCTGACTCATAACCTCTATGCTACCAGGGCTCCTTAATTGTTCTGTAGTCGGCCGTAATACAGATAAACTTTTCAAAAATTGAATAAATAAATTGCTAATTGTTGGGCATTTAGGTTGTATTCAACGTCTAACTACCTGAATAAATCTGTAGTCAACTTTCTTTCAGATACATATTTATGGTCTTTTATGATTACCCTCTTAAAGTTACCTAATAAAAAAATATGAACATTTGAAGGAATTTTATTTCT
>NW_006408945.1:1149512-1158303 GCF_000296735.1 Chrysochloris asiatica | reverse complement strand
ATTTTCTTCCACTCTATGTGGAACCCTCTAATGTGATCCCTTTTACAGTAGTTGGTAGTGGTAGCCAGCACCATCTAGTTTTTTTGGTGTCAGAGTCATAGAGACTGATAGTTTTATGTTCCATATGGCCATTAGACTAATTGATTCCAAGCCTCTTCAATTCTAATCAATTTTGTTATTGCCACACATGGAGTGACCAATAGCTGCATCTTAGACAGCCACTCAACAGCTTTCAAGATCTCAGACATTACTCACCAACATGAGATGTAGACCATTGTCTTTATGATAGACTGTGTTATGCCAATTGGCCCCATTTTGCACTCTGGAATGACTGTATAAGTATCTGGATTTCTGGATTCTTCTCTAAATAATATTATTTTAGATAGAATGCTAGTAGTCAATCCTAAAACATTTTAATTTTTACATGGCTTTTCACTAAATCTTGATACTTAATTATCTTCATTTTATATAGTTAGGTATTTCTCTATTCTGATAGAAAATAGATCTTAGAATAAAATTCAGTTGAAATTTATTGACATTTTTCTTGATAAAAATTTTAATAAAAATCTGACTATATTAACCATGGTTCTGGTCATGTGCCGTGGAGTCCGGTCTGACTAATAGCGATGTTGTATAGGGTTTCCATCCTTGAGGTTAGCAGCCCGATTCGTAGTTCAAAACTACCAGCTTTTCCATAAGAGAAAGATGAGGTTTTCTGCTCCCTTAAAAATTTACAGCTTTGGAAACACTTTGAGTTGGGAGTCACTCAATGACACTAACAATCGTAATAAAAATTGTTCCTACTAATCTTATATTTCCTGTTGCAACATTTTGTATTTCTTTTCATGTTCTCATTTACACAATGAACTTTTGTTTGTTTGTTTTGTCCATTCTCCATTTATCTTCTAGTCATTAAGATGTGTCTTATAATTTGAAAGCAATATATCAAATTAAGCATTTTATTATAAAAATAAATTATCTTAAGTAATCATGGTTCTAAATTTATGCTCAAGTTAAAGTACGTATTCCCCTCCCCCCCAAATAACTGCATCCAAAATAGGAATGAGAACTAATATATATCTAAGATGATTTTAAGAAATTGCAATGACTATATATTTTATTTGCTTCTATTACTAATATTACAATCGAATTTTCTAAACAAAAACATTTGAGTATGGATTTTAAAAGATAGTTTCATGAAGTATTTCCTAAACATCTGCTCTTCCATAAAATTCTTCTAGAAGGAAGTCTTTTAAAGATCTTTTCATTGCATATCTTTGTGATTTGCTTTTCTTCTATCTGTGTAGCTTAGATATTCTTCTCCTTTTCAACACCTATATTGTTTCTTTTCTCTCCAGCTGTTTCCTTGTATTTGTTTTCCTATCCCTGTCACTTGATAGCATTGTGATAACAGATTCCTTGCCTTTAGCCTTTTTTAACTTATAAAAATTTCTAATATTCACATGTGGTCTATAAAAAATAATGATGTTTTCCTAAGGAGGTTGTGGTGGTTAATTCTACATATATCAAAGTGGAATGTGTCATCCCTAAGCAAAATATAAGCTCATACTGCGCATAGGACAGCTCTTGTTTGCTTCAAACAAAGAGCATTTTTATGGGGATTTTCCTTTCTTTTCTTTCTTTCTTTTTTTTAAACAGGCTATTAAGAGATATTCTCTTTGTCTCTTGAATGCCTTTGAGCTGTGCATGAGCCGAATTGTAAGTAATTTCCAAGCATAGTGGGTTACGAATTGGATTGCAAACTCACCAGCGGCTTTGCAGGAGAAAAATTAGACTCACAAAGAGCACTGCTACTCTGTTCTATAGAGTCCTGGTGTGGTGCTGTAGGATGTGCATTGGACTACTAACCACATGGTCAGGAGTTCAAATGCATAAGCCACTCATTGTAAACCATATACAGGGTGTCTGTAGTCAGAATCGAGATGGCGTACAACAACAACTGTGCACTATATGGTTACTGTGTTGTTAAGTGCCCTCAAGTGGGCTCTGACTAAAAACAACCCTAAACATAATTGAATGAAATTTGCTTGGTTCTGTGCTAGCCTCATAATTGTTATTACACTTGATCTCATTGTTTCTGTCACTGTGCTTATGTACCGTATTGGGGTCTTCCTCTTTATCACTGACCCTTCTCTTTGCCAAGTTATGATGTGTTTTTCAATGACTGGTCCCTCTTGTTAAAGTGTCTGAAGTATGAGACAATATTTTGTCATAATATTCTTCTCTAACAACATAGCTCACATGTATTCTTCTATGGCTTCCTTATTCATTGCCCAACTTACATACACATATGAGACAGTTAAAAATATCATGGCTTGAGTCAGGTGCACCTTAGTCCTCAAACTGATATGTTTGCTGTTGAGCACTATCTAGAGTTCTTGTACACGCGATTTGCCTAATGCAATATGTCATTTGATTTCTTGTGTGCTGCTATGAGTAAGGATTAATTCTATGGTGTTTATTTGTAGTTTTGACCATCCTAGCATTCTATAAAGTATGTTTGCTTTTGTTTTCGTTAAATGCCTTCAAGGCGGTTCCAACTCATAGAGATCCTGTATAGGGTTTCCAAGGAGTGGTTGGTGGGCATGAACCACTGGCCTTGAAATTAGCACTCTAGTGCTTATCCTACATCATCACACCAAAAAACCCACTGCTGCAGACTTGCTTCTGACTCATAGCAACGTTACTGGGTAAAGTAATACTTCTCCATGAGTGTTTCAAGGCTGTAAATCTTTATGGAAGCAGACTGCCTCATGGTTGTCTCCAGAAGCAGCTGGTAGATTTAAACTGCCAAACTTTAGATTATCAGCCAAGGGCTTTAACCACCGCACCACCAAGTCACCTTTTCTATAAAATGGTGTTGTTGTTGCTAGGTACAATTGAATTGGTTCCAACTCATAGCACCCTATTTTGGGTTTCAGAGAAGTGGCTTGTGCTTTTGACCCATAATCTTAGTGTTAGTTTGTTTGTTGTGAAGTGCCTTAGAGTCGGTTCTGACCCATAGCGACCCTGTATAGGGTTTTCGAGGAGCAGCTGGTGAGCTTGAACTGCCAACCTTGCAGTTCAAACGGCTTTGCAGTCTAGCGCATTAACCCACAGCACCAGACCAGGACTCCTTAGTGTTAGTAGTCCAGGGCTTATCCTTCAGCACCACACCAGGACTCCTTCCCATAAAGTGTTGTTATTATTGTTGATAAGTGCTGTCAAGTCATTTCCAACCAATAGCAACACTTTACAGGGTTTCTAAGGAGCAGCTGGTGAGCTTGAACCACCGACCTTGTGGTTCAAAGTGATTTTGTAGTCCAGCGCATTAACTTATAGCACCAACCAGGACTTGCATAAAGTAGTGTATATTAAAAATTATACCTTTCTATAAGGTTTTATTGTGAACAGCACTCAATAAATTCCTGGCAGGAGAGTTTGCATCTTGTACCTATCAAAAATACCACATTAAAAAAAAAAAAAACATCACTAGCAAACAATATTACATAGTTATTAAAATATGGGAATTAACTACAAAACCTGCAAGTCTCAAAGAGTATTGTAAATCAAGTAAGCAACTCGATGAGATTTTATAAGTGTCTGAATACAAATACAGAATTATGAGGTTATTATCTAATAATCCAACAAGTGATGTGAATAAATCTTGCTAATATGAAAATTATCAACCACTGAAGCATCCTTTTCTACTAGCAGGTCTATGGATCCTCATGCAAATGTACTTAGGTTGATAAACTACAGGCATTCTGTGAAACTTTCAGTGTATCCCAGTTGGTGAGGCGTGTGCTTAGAGAATCTGTCATCCAAATGATCAGAACATTGAAATCTGCAATTTGTTTTCATTTAATAGGCAGAAGGTTTCTACTAATCTGAACTCAGTCCTGTTAGTGTTCTTTGAAACTAATTGCTGGAAAACGAGTTTTAAAGGCAGGATTTTGTGTCCTCTAACCTCCACACATAATTTGAAAAAATATGTTGAAGAGGTACAAAGTATTATTTATTTTGATTTTATTCTCCTTCCACTAAAACTCCAGTTCCCTAAGTAAAAGACAGGCACTCTAATCTGACTTCAATGCCCTCCATTATCTGATCTCAGTTAGTGTTTGTATTATATTGCAATATGTCACACATACTGAAAAAAGCATAAATCATTAATTAATGAATAATAAAGTGGCATCCAGGTAACCACAGCCCAAAATTGAACAATAGAACATAGATGAACTAAAATAATAATGATGAGTATAATAAAGCAATAACCAAAGAAAAAATTATCTATTCAAATTATGTAGTATCCAAAACACTTAAAATTAATTACATAATTTAAGGATCCAGGTCTAGGGGTAAAGTTATTATGTAAAAATATACAAAGAACATGATCACATCTTCATCTTCACCTAGATATTTCTTCTTAAGTAACATACTTAGTTTTACTTGTTTTATTATAGTATATACCTCTAGCTCGATCAGTTTTAAGCTGGTTAACATTCTATACTACAATATATCTTTATCCTTTCCACACTGACGAACATCTGGATTTTTAGATTATATCCAGATTTGTGTGATTACAAGGAGTACTGTTGCAAACATCTTTTACACATATTTATACCCAAGGAGTGGAATTTCTGAGACATAGGTGTGGACTTCTGGTGTGGTGCTGCAGGATCAGCATTGGACTGGGAAGCACAAGTTCAAACCCACCAGCTGCTTTTTGGAAACTCTGTACTGGATAGCTATGAGTCAGAATGTACTTGACAGCACTTAACAACTTAACAATAGGCATATATATCCTCAGACTACATAAGTATTTGTATAATGCTCAAAAAAGGGCAAAGGTCATTTATAAATAAATACATTTATACTCTACAAGTAATCCCAAAATATTTTCCAAAACAGGTATACTAAGTTGCACATCTACTAGTCATAAATGATAGCTCCAATTTTTTCATTTCCTTAACAGAATGTGGGACTAACAGACTATATCTTTTTCTTGTCCTCCTGTATTTTCTCTCTTCCTTTTAGATTATCTGTCTTTTTGTTTCATTCTTCTTGCACTTGAGTAATAATTCTGACCTATTATAGTTCATTGTTGTCCTGATTTTGCATTGTAGAATAAGCTCAGCACTACAAGGTCAGTTTGAACCACCAGGTCAAGTGACCCTATAGCTGGTCGTTATGAGTCTACACTGACTTGATGGCACTTCACCTTCATCACCACAACCACCACAATTTACTAATTCACTCTTCAGGTCTTTCTAAGCTCTGGACAATTTGATCATAAACTTTTCTTCACTTTGATCATTGTCTTTTTAGCTCTCAAATTTTGTTCAGTTCTTTTAAACTCTGTTATGTGACACTGCTTTTTTTATGATATGCATCTGATGTCTGATGATTCTAATAACTAATTTTTGAAGGGTCTATTTCTGTTGCCTATTATTTCTTCTGGTTTTCATGAATGAAGAAAAATTTTCATTCACCTAATATCTTTGATTTTCGTGTTAG
Source organism: Chrysochloris asiatica (assembly GCF_000296735.1). Taxonomy (NCBI): domain Eukaryota; kingdom Metazoa; phylum Chordata; class Mammalia; order Afrosoricida; family Chrysochloridae; genus Chrysochloris; species Chrysochloris asiatica. The sequence goes on along the minus strand of NW_006408945.1, from coordinate 1,152,783 downwards.
ACTTTGTTTTCAAACAATTGTTTAATGGAATAATGTGACACTTACATGAATATAGTTTCCTCTAGAGAGGAATTTGTTTCTGTCAAGTATCACGAGTCTCTACGAATCTAGCATCATCTTAAATTGTGCTAAAACTTGAGATACATTACTCAGTCCTGAACTTTAAGTGCGTTTTGATTTCATTTTCACTTTGTGGTTCCACTTTACTATGAGAAACTTATGTTCTACAGAAATTCTGTGGGATTAGATTTCTCCTTTGTAAATCCATTCTACCATCAAAAAAAAACATATATATATATATATATGATCCTGACTCTCATTTTTGTTTCTCTTTGTGGCTTGGTAAATTGTTGCACCCTTATCATTTCTTCAATGCTTTTTAGAAGATACTCTAAATAATTCATTCAGACTTCTATCTCCCAAGCTCTCATTCATATGCTTTAGTCTATGTTGTTGTTTTACTGTGTAGTGGAATGGATTTTAACTCATAGCTGACCCATGTGCATGAACGGTTTCTTTTATAAAAATCAGCACTAAGTTGATCCTTAAGAGTTGGAGGTTAAATATATCCCAACTGTGCCACTTTTTCAACATGTTATACCACTCAATAATACTTGATATCAGTCACTGCTACCCCCCCAACCCAGATTCTGCAACATGCTGACATGTTTCACAAAACTCACAACTCTCAAAGAAAATATCTCAAGCAATTGTGGAGGCTCTGGAGTCTCAAATCTGTAGTTCAGAGATCAGTCTCTAGGAATCTTCTCACCCGCATCCTCTCAGGAACTAAGGAACCCACATCAGCAGGTCAGGCAACAGGCTGTTGATACAGGAGACTGCGGGAGCTGGTGAATCTGGTCAGATATAATGAGCCGGATGTAAGATCCAGGGCAAAAGAAAGAACTTTTCCAAAGCAGTCCTACAAATTGGAGTCTGACAATGCATCAAGGGAAACTAAAGGTAGTGACTTGAATCACAGCCTCTAGTAAAGTGGGGGCATCCTTAACTCTTAGTTTCACTATAATCCTTACTCTTTAGCCCCGCCTTAACACTTTGTTGTTGTTGTTGTTAAGTGCCGTCCAGTCGGTTTCGACCCATAGCGACCCTGTACAGGGTTTCCGAGGGTGTAAATCTTTACGGGAGTAGAAAGCTTGATCTTTCTCCGTCGGAGCAGCTGGTAGTTTCGAACCGCTGACCTTAAGGTTCGCAGCCCGATTCGTAACCACTACGCTACCAGAGCTCCTGTTAAGTCAATTCTGACTCAGAGCAAGCCTTCATAGGATCTCCAAGGAGAGGCTGATGGGTTTCAACCACTAACCTTGTGGTTTGCTGTCCAGTGCTTACTCTACGGTGGCACACCAAAACTTCACCTTAACCGTTGCTCCTTAGATACTCATTTCAAAATAGGTTCATAATCAAAAGCATGTTGTTGTTGTTGTTGTTGTTAAGGGCTGTCATGTTGGGTGCAACTCATTATATACACAAGCTGTCAAGGAGCACCTGATAGGTATAAACCACCAACCTAGTGGCTATCAGTCTAGTGCTTATCTTAGCATTACACCAGGACTCTAAATCACAATAATGGATGCTAGAATTTACAATACATCACAGAACAGAGAAATCTGGCTAAAAGGGTCATAATAAATCGTTGTCATATTTGGTATGGTACTGTACGATCAGCACTGGGCTTTGAACCACAAGTTTTGCAGTTCAAACACACTAGACCTTCCTCAGAAACCCTATCTAAAGGGTCGTTATGACTTAGACTCAACTTGATAGCACTTAACAACAACAACAACAGCAGCTATACTATGCCAGAACAGAACTGACCTATGGAGCTCTGGTAGCATGGTGGTTACGAATCAGGCTGCGAACCGCAAGGTTAGCAGTTTGAAACTACCAGCTAGTTCGAAACTACCAGCTGTTCCGCGAGAGAAAGATGAGGCTTTCGGCTCATGTAAAGATTTACAGCCTCGCAGGGTCGCTCTGAGGCGGAAACGATTCCATGGCACATAACAACAACAACAATATGATTTTCTAGACTGTATTCTTTATAGGAAGAGATCGTCAGGTATTTTCTCTCACAGAGCCACTTATGGTTCCAACTTAACCACTGCACCAACAGGGCTCCTTATCTTTTTCTACAACAAAGTAGAACGAATCAACATTTTGCCTAATACAGATACACATTATTACTTTCTTATTGTTGTTTATATGATAGCAGCTACCTACGTGTCCAAGCTGGTTCTGTGTAAATGTAACTAATCCCTGAAGCCCAACTAAAATGTCAAATTTTTAGCTTACAAGTATAGAATCCGAATGTTTTCATAATGAATAGACCCCAGAAACCCTCTAGTTCAAAGGGATTTTAAATTTTTATTTTCTTTAACTTTTGAGATGCTCTAACTGTTCTGTGCAGGGAAAATATCCTCTGTAGGTGGTCTGAGGGATCTGAATGGTTCTGCATTTAATGTTTTGCATATTGAACATCTGAATAATACTTTATTAAAATTGATCCTAATACTTTTTAAAAAGAAGACAGAAGAAAAGCCCTTATATTCTCTCTCAATTTATAGATTGAAAAGTAAAAATAAGATGCAGAGAGGTACAGTTGTAGTTGTAGCTTATGTGACCAGGAGTCAGAACTCTTTGATCTGAAATTTTCTCATCTGCTAAAAAAGTACATAGATGATAATCCACAAAATATTAATTTTCCTTCTTTTTATTTGGTTTTTAACTATTTTGGTGTATTGCTTTAATTTTAGGTTTATGTTTTTGAGTAAATGCCTCTCTCCACTACAGAAATGTATCTCAGGTATGACAGATAAGGTCTGTGCACTAGTCGCCATAAGAAGAGAGGGCAACATTGAGCAGTTTTTATTAACCATCACATTTTCCATTGCCAGTTGTGACAGATCATTCAGAAAGTTAGAATTAACACTTACAAGTTTGAGAGCCTATATGGGCTAAGGCAAGGAGCTCTGTTAATGTAGTGGTTATGAGAAGGGTTGCTAACCTCAATGTCAGTAGTTTGAAACTACCAGCGGTTCCATTGGAGAAAGATGAGACTTTCTGCTCCCATAAAATTTACAGCCTTGGACATACTATACAGGACCACGACACACCACCACCACCACAACCATATGGGTCAAGGCCGAGTTTGCACTCTTGCTTGACCGAGTGTAGAAAGAATTGTTGTTGTTGTTAGGTGCCATCGAGTGAGTACCAACTCACAGCGACCCTACGCACAGCAGAATGAAACACTGCC
>NW_006408945.1:1146927-1148599 GCF_000296735.1 Chrysochloris asiatica | reverse complement strand
TTCCTTCACAATTTGAAAAGTACTAACATGAGGCACTAGCTGCTCAGTGAATGTTTAATGGATGAATCAATGAATAAATAAAATTTGGAAAATAGGTGAATAGATCAACATGATTAAACCAACCTAAGTGTTACCATAAAAAAGGAACAAGTAGCTTTCTTCAGTGTAATTTCTGTTTTTATGTGTACTTTTCCAATGTTTGACTGATGGTCCTCATGAAGCACAAGTGATCTGAGGTGTAATTTAGGAATAGTGAATCAAATCTGTAATACAGCTTAAAAGAAAGACTTGAAAACATCAATCCAGAAGAGAAGTGATAGGCTGCAATAAGGACTTATAGCACATACAGTTTAAAAGTCATGTTCGTCAATAATTCATCGATACTCTTAAAAGAACTCTTAGCATAACCTTATCTATTCTGCACCACTAATCAATTGTACGTGAGGTTGCTGGGACACAGTTTTGTTAACAGACCTCTGAAAGGTTTCATTTGCCTAGTGAGTTACTTACAAAAGTGGAATTCAAATAATTTTCTATATTCTCAGTAGTGCTAAGATAAAAGAAATGTACATATAATTAGAAAAGAAGAGATTGACTATTGGGGACAACTAGCAGTCACCTCTAACGGTTCGTTTATGAATTCATTTTAAATAAAATAAAATAGACAAGCATTACCAGATTTCTTAAGTGGCAAAATATAAATACTTTTTAAAAAACACATTAAAAGTAGTATTGAAAGTACTATATTTATAGTTGGTCATCAAAATTACTGCACTGATCTTTTGGGCATAGAACCCAATGAATACCTATATTACATTATTTTCATCATTCCTAAAAAAATATGTAAAAACATATTACCGAAGCAAAATGAAGCTTGCTTGGCCCTGAAGAATGAAACACATTTATCTCATGGTAATTTTAGTGGAAAAAAGGATTGAGTAAGATGGATAATTTTCTGTAACAGGTGTAGGGATTTTTTTGAGTGTATTATTTAGTGCCTTTGCATAAAAGCCAGAAACAAATTATCATTTTGCCTCTTCTGTGAAAGCTATTTTACGAATCTTTGAGGAAAAAATGATTCAGGGATAAAACTTTGGGGTAGTCTGGCTTGCACAGATTTTAACTAGCACAGAAAACCGGATGGACTATATATACTATCGATGTTGTTATTGTTAAGTGCTGTCAAGTCTGTTCCGAATCATAGCGACCCTGTATAGGGTTTTGGAGGAACAGCTGACGAGCTTGAATTACCGACTTTGTGGTTTAAACGGACTTTGAAGTTGAACGCTTATTCTGGGGCGCCACACCAGTACAGTAATCTATAAATACTGCTGTTTACTATAAAGATTTCTGAACAAGTTTAGAAAATTATGGAAGAGGTTATATAATTTTCCCTACTAGTCAGCCAGCATTTTGAAACCCAATGAAATATCAACACCATGTGTTCTAAAAAGTAAGAGTCTATTTGTTAGCTTATACGGGAAAAAAAGGTGAAAGGATAAAAATTATGCATGCTGAAATAAATTTGCTGAATCTATTAAATTTGACAATTGACAAAAAATACAAGTGAATTTCTCATAGCAATAGTTCAGAATGTATTTTTGCAATAAAATGTGTGTTTATAACAAAGTGTTGTTGTTGTTAAGTGCTGTCGAGTTGTTTCTGACCAATA
>NW_006408945.1:1145061-1146557 GCF_000296735.1 Chrysochloris asiatica | reverse complement strand
ATGTTTATAATGCATAATTTATATTCCTACATTCATTTTTTCAATAGGTAAATTAGTTTTTAGATTGTAGACAAAATTCTTTGATTAATTATTTTTAGGGAACAATATAGATTGACATCAAGGATTTCTTTTATTTCCATGTAGGAAGAACCTTTTGTAATGGTCTCTGAAAATGTCTTGGGTAAACCGAAGAAATACCAGGGCTTCTCCATTGATGTTTTGGATGCCTTATCTAACTACCTGGGTTTTAACTATGAAATTTATGTCGCACCCGATCACAAATATGGAAGCCCTCAAGAAGACGGGACATGGAATGGCCTGGTAGGAGAATTAGTTTTTAAGGTATGTATTTATTTCTTTATTCCATGTCTAAAGTTTTATCTGTTACTCCTAAAAGCTAATTTCATATAAAATAAGTGTACTCATGCATTCAGTAGTGGTGTTGAATAAAAGAGTCTCAGTCTGTATTATTTTATCAGTGCTATGGAAAGAATAACTGCTGACAAAATTAATCTGAACTTTTAAACATTTCTTTTAATAGAAATGGATATAGATCAAGAGCTTACCTCTGCCAAATTTTAATCTCAAAATATTTAACAATATCTTGTGCTTGATAAAGTCACAATGTAATTTACAAATACAATCCATAACATTGGTTTCATTTAAAAAGCAATGTTATTTGCAAAAATGTTAAATGCTAATCATTTACTGACTAACTACTTTTAGGTGAGGTAGATCTATACTTATGTATAATTTTTTGTTTGTGTTTTCAGTTTTCAAAAAGGCTTAAACAAATTTATTTTGTTCTTTAGTTCTGTCAGTTTTTCCTTTATTTTATTAAAATTCTGTTACTAGGTGCATGTAGATTTATAATTGTTATATCTTCCTGTTGAATTGTTGAATAGTCATGTTTGGATTTGTAATTTAAAATTTAATTTATATGTATACTATCTTCCTTTTTTCTTTCCTTTGTCTGCATGTTTTTTAGTGTATGACTTTATTTACTCTTTTGACTATTTAGTTATATCTTCTTTGTGTTTTTGTTTATTTCTTGTTAATCTAGACACAGTAGTATGGATTCTTAACATCATATTATGTTTAGTATTAATATTATACCACTTCACTTAAAAAGGTAATAAAGTTGAAGCAGTATTTATTCATTTAAACTCAAGCGATCATTTGTGCTATTATGGTTATATATTAATATTATATAAACCCTAAAATAAAATAAAGTTTTTAATTTAAATAATCAGTTGTATTTTGAAGGTATGATTTTGTTAATTGACCTCGAGTTCATTCTGATTTACAGTTTTAAGGATGTCTAAAAATATATTTGCTGATATTTTGCCTCAAATTTACCACTCTTTTTGCAGTCTTTATTCTTTTGTATGTGTCTGAGCACTTATCTGGTAGTATATTTTATCCCAATTATAATGTATTAAAGAACAATCCTACAAGTAACATTGTCTTTTGTTTATTTTGTTGTTGTTGTTGTT
>NW_006408945.1:1135033-1144151 GCF_000296735.1 Chrysochloris asiatica | reverse complement strand
AACAACAACAACACTGAAGCACTCAGGAATATATAACCATTCAAGCAACCAAAGAGTACACCCCACAATCCTGCCCCCCTGGCAGTCAGCACACAGCCTTTCTCCCTCCTTGAGTGTAGAGTCCCCAGCTGCTCCATCTGTCCATGTCATGTCTCAGTCTCCATCTTTGGCATCTCTGCATCTCTGGATAGGGTCCCGCACTCCGCTCTTCTCCCTTGATGGTCCCAGGGTCCTCTGCACCTGGACTGCAAGATCAACTACTCCCCTCCTCTTGTTGTAAAAGTCTACCTTTACATTTGTAACATTCACAATCAGTCCTCATAGCAGTTATACACTACTGAACCACAAGAGTCTTATCTCCATCTCCTTTCACCAGCCCCTTCTAGACAGATTGGAAACCACTCAGGGAGGTTCTACCTTCCGCTGAACCCTCTAAAACTAAGCTCCCTCTTGAAAATTTGTAAGCCAGTCACTTCATGCCTCTGTAGTTCCCTCCCTCCCCCATTTTGAGTAGCCAATGTCTAAGTTGCCCATCCCTGTCAACCCTGTATACTGAGCGGGTGGGAATGATCCTAGCTGTAAAGATATTTTCCCTCTTAAGCTACTACATCCATAAGTATAGGTCAAGTTCATCAAATTGTAGTGGATTACACTTTTTTTTCTCTTCTTTCTTCCTATAGTTGAGTTCGGCTTATCTAGCCATTGAAGGTACGTCAAGTGGGTACTATCTGCAAGTTTTGGTGTTCTTGTGCATCTCCCCTCACTTCGTATCAGCTGAACTCTTCACTCTCCACTCTAATCCTCTGTGGCTATGTCCCTTTCCCTGGGCACAGGAGTCCCCAGGTCTTGCTCTACTGCTGGCCAACCAGGTCTCAACTCAGGTTGACAGGAGTCTATTGAATGTGGTCAGATTTAGCTGTTTTTCCCTCACTTCCTTTATTGGTAGACCAATGTGGTCGCCAGCAAGATTACATGCCTGCTCATGTATTCTCTTTGAGTTTCAGTCTTGGAAGAATTTTTCCCCCTTTTAGTGTGAGTATTTTTTCTTAAGCTTTTACAATGGTCCTATTCAGTATTTCTCCTTTTGTGACTGACTAATTTCACTCAGCTTAATGTCCTCAAGGTTCATCTATCTTATGTGGTAGCTTACATTATAGCTTCCTTGTTATTCTTCAAAGTAGCATAATGATCCATTGGGTGTATGTATCAAAGTTTGTTTATCTATTCTTCAATTGTTGGGTTCTTAGGCTGCCTCCATCTTTTTCCAATTGTAAATAGTCCTGATATGAACATTGGTGTGTATGTATCTACTGGTGATATGGCTCATATTTCTTGTGGTTAAATACCAAGCAGAGGGATTGCTGGATCATAAGGTATTTTTATTTCCAACTTTCTGAGGAAGCTCCATACTGTTTTCCAGAGTGATTGGATCATTTTGCAATTCTACCAGCAATGTAGGAGGTTCCCACTCTCTCCTTAGAACGTTGTTCATACTAATGTTGGATGAAGAACATTGTATTTGTCGACTCTATTATCCCAATTGAACTTGGTGCCCTCTGAGACTACATGGCCATCTTTTTTTTAATAAATCTTCATTTATCTTTATAAAGTTGTTGTTATTGTTGAGTGCTGTAGAGATGGTTCCAATTGATAGTGACACTGTGCAGCGTTTCTGGGAGTTTTGACATGATGCTTTAGAATAAACCCTGGATGTCAAAGTCAATTTGAACTGCAAGATCCATGGTTCAAATTTGCCAACCACTCCTCCAGAAACCCTATACAGGGTCACCATGAGCCAGAACTGACTCAACAGAACTTAAAGAAAAACATAGGTTTTCTGAAAAGTGGTTAGTGAGTTTGATCTGCCAACCTTGCAGATCTCACAGTACCACATCAGGACTCCATATTTATAATAGTTTATTTAAAGCCATTGTCAAAATTCCAACATCTTGTTCATCTCAGGAACATTAATAATCATTGATTTTTTGTATTAACCCTAGGTCATATGTTCCTGGTTGTTAACATTCCTGGTTGTATTTGATTGTATAGTGGACATTGTAGTTAATACATTATTGATATTTGGGATAATATCTCTAGCACTGTGTACTCAGAAGAAGGTGACTTTTTATTCCAGCATGCTGTAATTTTCATCTGATCACCTTGAATTTGGGGATGTATAGAGGTACATGTTATTAAAGCAATCCTATTTTGATTTTAATAGTCTCTTGGTGGCATAAATGGTTGATCACTTGACTACCCACTGACAGGTTGGCAGTTCAAACACACCCAAAGGCACCTTGGAAGAAGTTCTTCAAAAGATCATAGTCAAGAAAATCCTATGAATGTCAGTTCTACTCAGAAATGCATGTATTTACCATGAGTCAAAATCACCTTGAGGGCAACTGGTCTTGATTCTTTCATTTTTCTTTAGTTTCTAAAGAAAATCCTTTACACTCTGCCATTGAGGCAATTTTGACTCATTGTATCCTTATGTAGGGTTTCCAAAGCTGGAAACCTTTATGAGAGCAGAGACCTTCCTCTTTCTCCTGAAGAGAGGCTTGTGGATTCGAAATGCTGCCCTTGTGGTTAGCAGCAACCCAATGTGTACTTAACCCATATGATACCAGGTCTTCCTAGTATACTTTCATCTTGGAATTTTCTTTATTGCTAACAGATGATATGATTGATAGTGATGCTGTATAGTGTTTCTAGGAGTTTTGACATGATGCTTTAGCATAAACCCTGGATGTCAAAGTAAATTTGAACTGCAAGATCCACAGTTCAAATTTGCCAATCCACAGTTCAAATTTGCCAATGTTTGAAGATTTGTCAAAAGCCTATGGCTTTTGTCAACCTCTTTTTACTTAGAGGGATTCACATTTCAGTTTCTATGTCTTCTGTGGTGTGTAGCAGTTAAATTCTTTTTCAGCTCTTTCAGCTTTCTTGTTGTTCTTTTCTAATGATTTTCTCAGTCTCCATACATGTGCACTTACAGGCCAGCCAGGAATCTGAGGGAAGCTTATATACTCAGATCTTGGTGCTCAATTCTCTGTTCCTTGCTTTTATCTGTGATTCACCTTTGATTTCTAGCACCTTGGCTGCTTCTAACTCTATCTCCTGATACCTTAAATTAATAAAACTCTGACTTTCTCTCTGAGCTCTTGCTGGATTGAGGGGTGCCTTCAATGGGTTGTTGTTATCAAGTCAGTTCCAACTCATAATGATCCTGTATAGTTTCCAAAGGGCGACAAGTGGGTTTGAACCACCTTCATTTGTGGTTAGGAGTCCAGTGCTTATCCTATAATGCCAAACCAAGACCCCTTTCAGTGGGGAAGCCACATAAAGGTAGCTGTAACCAAGTTTATTTATCTTTCTTTAAGAGTTCAATACCCTCCAATCTTTGCCTACTTACATTTGTTAGCAAGTACTTTCAATTTTCTTTAAGTTTATTACATATATCCAGAGTATATAATTAATAATCTTTGTAGAACTATTCCAGTAGAAAAAAGTTCATCATTGCTATACTAGAAAACAAAATTTAAATATTTGAAAGAATTTAGAAAGCTATCTGATTAAGTTGTTTCTAAGCTAAGGAAAAGAAAATGTATTTGAAGGCAGTTATTTTTAAGTTCCATCGAGTCGGTTCTAACCCGTGGTTACACTGTATAGGGTTTCTAAAGAGCGGCTGGTTAGCTTTAACTACTGACCTTGAAGTTCAAATCAACTTTACAGTCCAACACATTAATCCACAGCACCAAACCATGAAGCTGGTTTTGCACCATAACCTATCAAGTTCAGTTTATTTAATAAATTAGTTACATACTAAAGTTTATTTAAAAACATTAATAACAGAATTTTTAATAAGAAAGGGGAATGGTACTCATCCTTCTCTGTTTATCTTTGCTGTTGGTGGTGGTGGCATTAGATACTGTGGAATTGCCTCCAATTCCTATTGACCCCAAATACGACAGAACAAAAGACTGCCCATTCTTGCACCATCCTTATAATTGTTATTGTATTTGAACTCATTGTTGCAGCGACTGTGTCTGTCCATCTTGCTGGGGGTCTTCCATTTCTTTGATGACCCTCTCTGTACTCTTCACCAAGCATGAGCTCCTTATTTGCAATAAGGGACCAATCCCTCATTCCTTTATTATAAATCCACAAACTAAATGTTCTTAGTGTGTATGTTTCTATTTTTAAGGGGTCCCACATGGTACCGACTCAATGGCACCTAACAACAACAATAAACATGATCTAAATCACAAAATCAACTATGTTAAAGTAAGGGTAAAGACAAATAAAATGCATTATAAAAGTGTATTCATTAGAGATAGTGAATAAATTGCTTATGAGTTAGCAATAAATGACAGTCAAATATAAGTGTAAGTGAAAAAATACTAGACTTCATCTACTGTTGATACAGGAGAACTTGTAGCACAGTACATTAAACATTAGGATGCTAAGCACAAAGTCAGCAGTTCAAAACCACCAGTTGCTCTGTGGGAGAAAGATAATGGTTGCTGCTCCCATAAATATTTACAGAATTAGAAACTCTAGATAGTATTCTACTCTGTCCTATAGGGTCACTAATATTAGACTAATGGCAGTGAATTTTAATGTTGATACCATTTTTTATTTATTTGTTTAGTTTGTTTGTATACTTGTTCCGATTTCTTAAAATTTTGAGACTTGCTTTCTCATCTACAAAATGAGTGGTAATTTATGTTAGGAGTTCCGTGTGGTGCAAATACATAAGCATTCAACACTAATAGCAGACTGGTGGTTTGAACCTACTCGTGGGTGCTTTGGAAGGAAAATCTTGTGATCTGTTTCTGAAAAAGGCATGGATATGAAAACTTTATAGAACTGTTGTACTCTGTAGCACAGGGAGGTACGTGAGTTGGCATTTGTTTTCTTTTGTAAGTTTTGACAGTATGTCAAATATGAGAACATTTCTAACTATCTACTTTTTGGAAAATATGAAAGAGTTTTGTTATGTAAAACATATCCAGAAGAAAAAAATATGTTATGCATAAAGTCACTTTCATGTTTTTTTTTTATTTTGCATGTAAGAATATGTCCTTATTGTTCAATAACTAAATAGTTCAGGGAAGTACAAATCACAAACTGTAGCTTAATAAAGATAACATGCATAGGACTTTTACTCAGAAAAACTTTTAAATTCTCACAGAGGCTGATTATTGACAGACCATCTCTTAAGAAAAGAAAAAAATAAAAATCAAAGAAGCAGCAATGAAAAGTCAGCATAGAGTTTCATGGTGATTTTCAGAGTTAGCACTGAGGCTTTAGAGTTGGAGTGATCTTATGCTAAAGGACTTTCTTACAAAAACTGGAAGTTGTTGTCCTTGTTAACTCCGTTAGAGCCAATTCTGATTCATGGAAACCCTGTATAGTTTCCAAGAGTGGCTGGTGGAGAGGTCCACACAGAGTTCTGTGTGTCTTCTCCTTTTATCTTCCCCTGAGTCACCCCTCCTGTCTTCCCCTGAATCACACCTGGAATAAAACCAGGTCAGCAGGAAGGACTGTAAGTAAAATGTTGGCACAAACTACAGGCTTTTACTAAAAACACTAGGTGTGAAGAAACCTCTGAAAATTGCCAGAAATATTTCAAACATGCACTTAATAAATTTGATTTCTGTCACCACTTAGCAATACTATCAGTCATGAAGAACTATAATCCAAGCCTGCAGTTTATACATCTGAATACTGGACCAATAAACTTTCAAAGATGAAACCAGTAGGGGAAAAAAAAAAAAAAAGGAGTGGTTGGTGGGTTTGAACTGCCAATTTGAAGTTCAGATTGACTTTGTGGTCTAGTGTTTATCCTACAGTTTCTCAGTAGGACTGGAAGAACATACATATTTTTTAGAAGAGGAAAATTCAGCCTAAGAGAGCAAATAATTGTCTAAAATATAAAGGATTTACTTTATTAATTGTCTTCCCAATTACCTTAGCTACCCTGTATCTACCTTCTGTTGTTGTTGTGTGCTGACAAGCAGTTCCAATCGGGGATTTTAACAGCCGACCTTATGGTTACCTGTCCAGTTTATAGTCTACAGTGCCAAGGAACTCTGGTAGCATAGTGGTTACGAATCAGGCCGCGAACTGCAAGGTCAGCAGTTTGAAACTACCAGCTGTCCCGCAGGAGAAAGATGAGGCTTTCTGCTCCCGTAAAGATTTACAGCCTCAGAAACCCTATACAGGGTCACTATGAGTCAGAACCGACTCCACAGCACATAACCACCACCAAAACAGCACATAACCACTCTGCTTACCCTGATAATCACCATAAAATGTTTATTTCAACATGAAAACCTTTTCTTGACTTTTTACAACAGTTCTCTAATTCAGTATTTGTCCTTTTGTGATTGACTAAATTCACTCAGCATAATGCTCTGCAGGTTCATTCATGTTATGAGCGGTTTTGTAGATGTATTGTTATTTTTCAACATTTTCTCATATCGCATTGTGCATTGTGTGTATATACCAACATTTGTTTACCTGTTCTTCTGCTGATGGCCATTTAGGCTGTCTCCATCTTGCGGATGGTTTTGTAATCAACATGGGTATGTACATATCTACTCCTGTCAATGTTGTTGTTAAGTGCCATTAAGTTGATTCTGGCTCATAGACATCCTGTAGATGGTTTCCCAGGAGAAGCTAGTGGATTTGAACTACTGAACTTACAGTTTGCAATGCAGTCCAGTCCCTACAGTGCCATGTCATGAGTGTGTGTCATGGATCTCATTTGTTGAATAAGGGTGCATACCAATTACAGTGATTGCTGGGTATTACAGTATTTCTATTTCTGACTTTTTGAGAAAGCACCATATTATTTTTTTTTGCAATGCTTGCACCATTTTACAGTCCCACCAGCTGTGCAGGAGAGTCCCAGATTCTCCTTACCTTTTCCAACAGTTAAAGCCTTTTTTAAAAAAACACAAGAATGTATCCTCTCTTCCTTATCTGCCTTGTTATTTTAATACTTTTCTGCGTTTAATATTTTTGTTGTTGTTTTGTGTCATCTAATTGGTTCTGACTCATAGCGACTCTGTATAGGGTTTCCAAGAAGTGACTTGTGGACCTTATTTTTCAAATCCTACAGTGCCACAATATGATCTTAAAATTTATGGGATAAGTAACTGGCCAATAGATGTTTCAGGGAGAATAGATAAATGAGGGTTATGTTCGGCTCCACACTTGAGTAATTGTTAAGGATCAGTTATTATGTCTGATCCGTGTTTTTGTCCAGCTTAGAAGAGCATACATGGGACGGCGAGCAGAGAGAACTAAAATAGAAAATAACAGGTATACTTCATTTAGAACAGAAGTAAAGAAAAACAACAACAACAACAACAACAAAAAAGAAATCTATGAATTCTAAAGTTAGCTGCTCAGTTATTTCATTCCTTTCTTGTGTAGCATTCTTTAAAGTCAACAGATTTCAAACTGAGGTGCTCAGACCTTACTTAGAAGTACTGGAAGGCTTTCCACAAAGCAAGTTAACAAATAGTGTGTTAGGAAGTCAATTTTCAGATTCTCTGTTTCTACAAGTAACCTTTGCTAACAAACAAACAAACAAACAAACAAAAAACCTCTATCTGATAAAATGAACCTGCCTGTAAACATTCCCGTTTCCCTTCTTCCCCAGGCTCCATGTATATTCACTCCTACCTTATTTTATAAGGAGCTCTGGTAGCGTAGTGGTTATGAATCGGACTGCGAACCTTAAGGTCAGCAGTTTGAAACTACCAGCTGTTCCATGGGAGAAAGATGAGGCTTTCTGCTCTCGTCAAGATTTACAACCTCGGAAACCCTATACAGGTTTGCTATGAGTCAGAATCGACTTGACGGCACTTAACAACAACCTTATTTTATAAAACAACACTTAACAACAACAACCTTATTTTATAAAACAAAAAGTTTCTATGATGTTTCTGTGATGTTCAAATATATTGTGAAACACTAGACTAAAGGACAGTGGACATGTGTCATGAGTTTTTTATTATTCATATTAAAAAAACAAAAAATTAAAAGAAGGAAAAGAGCCTAATCAAATTGTCAAATGTTGGATCACTTAAAAGAATTTTGATGATAGGTCACTGTGATTTTCTGCATACAATGTGCAAAGATCTCAAATGATTAAGTGGCATTGTTATAAACAACAAAAATGACTCCTCCCATTTGCATCAATGCATTTGTATGAGCAAGGTTTATAAAAAATGAAAACCAAAAATTAGAAATAGGATTTTGATGCTGTTATATCTCATTCAAACCATAGTTAGTATTAACCCATATATATGTGAATTTATTGAATATTAAAAGCAACATTCATGTCATAATTAGTCATACTTCTAATACAATTAAGTTTTAGTCTAGTAAAGTAGATTTTGTCCTAATGTAATGATCTATTGCAGAAGAAATGTTTTATACCTGAGTTTTATGGGTGCAAGTTTTCCATAAAAACTTCAAGATCACCAGTCACTCCTCAGAAACCCTAACAGCGTTGCTATGAGTTGGAATCGACAGCACTTAACAACAACAATATACACAAATTGGAAAATAAAATATATACCTCAATGATCAAGAAATTCTTTTAACCATTCTATTTATATTATACTTGGATACAAATTTTGTAGTTCATCTGCGACATAAAAATGGTTCAAAGATAAAACAAAATGACATAAATGTTCCAACTATTAGAGAAAAGTAGGAACTCAAATATCTTTAAGATTTAGATTATAGTAGATAAATTCAAAAGAATGGCTTCACAGTTTTGTTTTGTTTTTATCGCACACTACAATAAGTCGGTGTGAAATCAGGAAAATAGAACCACTCCTGGAATTTCAAGAAGAGAGAATTTAATACAGGGGATTTATCACAAAAGTATTGGAAGTAATAGGAGAGCAAAAGAGAGATGCTTGCAGTTGTTAAGTGCTGTCGTGTCCATTCTGACTCATGACGAAAAACCGCCCCATCCTGCGCTATCCTCACAGTTGCTGCCACACTTTGGTCCATTGCTTCTTCTGCTGTGCCAATCCATCTCATTGGGGGTCTTCCTCTTTTTCGCTGGCCTTCCATTTTACTAAGCATG
>NW_006408945.1:1119803-1134863 GCF_000296735.1 Chrysochloris asiatica | reverse complement strand
GTCTTCCTTATTCACTGTATAACTTTCACACCTATATGAGGCTATTGAAAATAATCTGGATTGGGTCAGACACACTTTTGTCCCTTTGCTTTTAACACTTTAAAAGAAAAATTTGCAGCAGATTTGCCTAGTGCAATATGTTGTGTGATTTCTTGACTACTGCTTCCATGATTGTTGAAGGTGGATCCAAACCAAATGAAGTCTTTGACAACTTTTAAACTTTTCTCCATTTATCATGATGTTATTTATTGGTCCAGTGAGGATTTTTTTTCTTTATGTTGAGGTGCAACCCAAATTGAAGGCTGTGGTCTCTGAACTTTATCAGTAAGTATTTCAAATCATCTTCACTGTTAGTAAGCAAGATTGTGTCATCTGCATATTGCAGGTCCTTAATGAGTCTTCCTCCAATTCCAATGCCCTGGTCTTTTTCATATAATCTAGTTTTTCAGATTATTTGTTCAACATACAGGTTAAATAAGTATGGTGAAAGAATGCAATGCTGGCATGCATCTTTCCCAATTTTAAACCCTTCAGTGACCACTTGTTATGTATGAATGACTGACTATTAGTCTGTGTACAGGTGCTTCATAAGCAGTTCAATATTAATGAGAACACTCATTCTCCACAATGGTGTCCATAGCTTGTCATGATCTATACAGTCAGAATAGGACATTGGAGAAACAATAGAAAGGAGTGACACTTAGATATTAAAAACTACCAATGCCTCTTTTATTGTAGTTGAATCTATCTGATGAGCCCCTTCCCCACTTCCCTGACCAATCAAAGTTGACATCACCAGAAATGATGTTGTCTCTGCCTCAAATGGAGTTGGAAATCATCTACTACTGCTGCTGTTATAGTTACTGAATAACCGCTAAAAGTAGAAAAATCTTTTTCTTCTGCCTTCTCATATCCTCTGATGCTTTATGCTGATGGAAATTCACTGAGAATCAACAAAGGAACCTGGGAAATATAGTTTGCAGATTCCCATCCCAGCAAGGTTCATAGTATAAAGTAAAGAATGGTAAAGTGTAGGGCACTGAAGCTCATCGGAAAGTAAGAAGTTTTCTTTAGTTTTCCTCTTTGTAACAACTCTGTCTTGAAATCTATGAAGAAACCCTGTCAATAAGAGAAGCTAGTTTAAGTCCATTGTATTTTTACTCTTCAACCATAGAATTCTTCTATTCATTCTCTCATTTTTATTTGCAAAATAAAGGCTTTGGTTTGATGCTAGCTGCACCCTTACTAACGATGCTTACATAGAAAATATTTAACCTTTTGGATTTTCCACATCCACATCAGTAAACTTTTGAGAAGACTAACAGGAAAAAAAATGATATCAAGAATATTTTACAGAGGTGGCAAATAGGTTTCATCTTAACTGTTGACTCAGATAGATTGGTAAGTTTCATCTTAACTGTTGACTCAGATCGATTGGTAAATATTTCCACATTCTGTGCTTAAAAATATGGAAAGTTCAATATATTTTGGAGTTAGAATTGACATGGTTTGCTGATATATTTGATAAGGGAGGTGAAAGAGAAAAACTAAAGATAATCATTCAACCCATAACTTTATCTTGTATCTTTCTAGAAAAAAAAATTTTTTTTTTCCCTTTGCTCCCAGTTTTCTCCAGTTCATCTCACTAGTTTGCTTAAAATCATCTCTTCATCTCTCCCCTCGGTTACAACTATCACATTTAAATTATTCTCCCACTTTCCATTCCTGACAGCTATCAATATAATTTTAACGTAGCAACTAGATGATTCAGTCAGTTCTTTGTTCAAGATCACTTGGGATCTTCCCATCCTTCTCATAGTAAAAATTTACTTAAAATGTTTACATAATCTCTCATGCCAACTGTCTACATAATCTTATCCCTCTTTCAACCCATTGTGGTATCCAGGTCCATTGTATTCCTTACTCTTCTTCACACTTGTTGAAGTTGACCTTGTGAACTTTCTTTTCCAGCTTCCCCCAGATACCTCTCCCCTCAAGTCATTCATTCTAGGCTCCTCCTAAACATTACCTACCATATTAGAGAGTCATTGTGACCATTGATGTAGTAGAACAACACCAGCCCTGCAATACTATCCCTGTTACCTTGTATAGTTTATCTTTATAACACATATCACCATCTTAGTAAATAGTCACTTCCTCCTCTGTCTTCCTTTGCTAAAATATAAACTTAATTTGTACAAGGCATTCAAATATTAGTTTTCCATTGAATTATCAGTATCTATAAAATATTTGTAAAAGGAAGGTATGGATGCAAGTGATCTTTTAGGTAGCAACACTGCTTTATGAAAAATCCTTCAAAACATTCTATTGATTATCTAATAAACTTACTATTGGCCTAGTAAACGTGGACTTATTGAAAAGAAGTTTCCATTTTTATTGCTAGGTTAAATGTTGGAGTCTTGTTCTTACTGTATCATGCTCTGTTCTATTAATTATGTAACTTTTTATATTTCGTCATTTGTACTCCATTGCAATGAGATTCAGAGTAATGCCATTTATGGCATATAGAAAACTAGAGAATGAAAAATTTTAAAGGAGGTATGTAATTACATTGTTATTTTGGAAATGAGAAATAATAGTAACTAACACTTTAGAATACCTAGGTGGTATTTTGCAATCCTGGTGTGTTACTGTAGGATAAACAAAGGAGCTCTGGTAGCATAGTGGTTATGAATTGGTCTGTGAACCTTAAGGTCAGCAGTTCGAAACTACCAGCTGTTTCATGGGAGAATAATGAGGCTTTCTACTCCCCTAAAGATTTACAGCCTCAGAAACCCTGTACAGGGTCGCTATGAGTTGGAACCACCTCCAAGGCACAGCACAACAACAACAACATAGGGTCACTATGAATTGGAAACAACTCAACAACACTTAACAGGAACAAGGTGCTATTCTAACTTTGAATTCTGAGTGTGGTGCTGTAGAACAAACACTGGACTTCCAACCACAAGGTCAGCTGTTCAAATTCACTAAATGTTTCTCTGAAGCCACATACAGGGTTACTATGAATTGGAACAAATTCAACAGCATTTAACAGCAATAACATTCTAATCATTGTTGATAATGACTCCATAAATTATCATAATATTCTTATTAAATATAGCTGTAGTCCTCATAGATTATGAGAAGACTGAGGCCAGAGAAAAAATTGTCCAATAAGGTTCCTACGCACTTAACAACAACAACAACAAAGTCTTTACTGAAGCAGATTCCCACATACTGATCTCAGAGTAGGTTCAAACCACTAACTTTTCAATTAGCAGAAGTGCTTAACCATTATGCCATTAGGTCTCAGTTTCCTTTCTAGTTCCTTTTAAGGCTAACAGATGCCTAAGGTTGTGTTATTTTTGCTTTGTATTCCATGTGTACAGCAGAATATCCTATTTATCATTCCCATACATTTTTGAATACATATTATATTCTGGGCTCTATGCCTAGCATCATAGATACAAAGAAATGGAAGACATTGTTCCTGCTTTTAAAGACCTCACAGGATACAGAAGAAGGCATATGTGTAAATAAATAATTAAAATGCAATGTGATAAATATTATAGGATGATACATGCAGAGTGTCATGGCAACATAGAAGAGAGGCAATAACAAAGATAATTGTAAAATTCAAAAGAGTTTGAACTTTACCATTTAACCATGCAAATTATAAAAGGTTTTCATGTAAGTTAAAAATGGGATTTAATATTTGTTTAAGAAAAATAGCTGAAGGATGGGAGAATATACTTTGGAGTGGGAAGGGTCTTTTCAACAAACTAGAGAGGGATAAAGAAAGGTCTAAACTAAAACAACAGCAAGAGCAGATTAGCCAGGAGAATGATTTTGAGAAAGGTTAATATGTCAGCATAAAATTAAAGAGTTTCATAACTTGAGGAAAGGAGAAAGAAGGTACTGTGACTTGGTGAAAATGTAATCATAGAAGAATAAACAGATAGGCACTCAATGATGGAAACAGGAAAGAGAGAAGAAAGAGTCAATTGGAAAAGGGCAGCAAAGGTAAGCTTTGCTACAGACATTGTGGTTTTGTGGTACTTGAAAACCTCTTAATGGAATTAGCCATTAGTAAAATTTCATGGGAATTTTAGGTAAATGTCTAGGGCTAAAAAGTTTAAACAATGTACATATTCCACTTAACTCTTTGCTGAAGACTATTCTGCACATCTTAAATTAACATAATGATTATGTATAAAACTAGTATTTACGGTTCTAAATTATTCCATTTGGGCCTGTGCTACTAGGTGTGGTGATTAACAGACTGGACATAGAGAGGAAGGATAACTTTGGGAGAAAGGTCCAGGAAATCTTAGAAAGAGTTGCACCAGTTCCCATCCACACTGAAGAGGGCATCACTAGGAGCCAGTTAGGATGATATCATGCACACCTGTAATAAAGTTGGGCCTATCTAGGTCACCAGATAGCCCTGAGTGGCTCTAATGGTTAAGCATTCCAGTACTAATCAAATACTGGCTGTTGGGAATCCACTCAATGGGTCATTACAAGATGGAGCTGACAATCTGCTCCTGAAAGGTCAGAGCCTTGAAAGTCCTATGGAGCACACCTGGGGTCACCATGAGTTGTAACTGAACTAACAGCAACTAATAACTAACAACAACCACAATCTGTGCTAGCAGAACAAGTGGCTGAGAAGAATAACTATCACTGGTTTTGTCAATGTTTACTAGGAAGTCAAGTTTGGAGTGATAGAGATGCCGAAGATTCCCAGGACCTAGGGTGTCCTAGTGTGTTGCTGCAGGATAATGCACCGGACAGTAAGGTTGGTTTGAACCACAAGGTCTGCAGTTCAAACCCACCAGCTGCTCCTTGGAAACCCTATACAGAGTCGCAATGAGTCAGAACCAACTCGACGACACTTAACAACAAGAAGGAAAAACAGGAAGATAAGTAGGTAGGACAAAGGCCAGAGTTTGACTTTTGGAGGGTGAGGAAGCCACCCATTGGAACCAGCAGAGTGCAGTACATTAAGAATTATGCTTGTAGATATAGAGAGGTCCTCAGATGGGTGCCTGGGGTTTATCAAATGTTCCTCAAGATCACAAAAGTCCTTGTAAAAGTATTTCCATTATATATTTCAATGACTGTGGTTCAGTCTTGAAAATTTCTGTATCCACCAATAAAACGTCATTCACCCATAATAAAAGTAGTCCAAACCCCTGTTGTGTCTACACACTCCTGCCAGTGACTTCCCAGTGATGAATGCTTTTAAATATTTGTGAAATGAGTAGTTAGATTTACAAAAGGAGACAAGAAAATATGGAAGCAGAAATGAAGCCATTATGACCGATTGCCCAATCCCATTGCATTGCAGCCAAATCCTAGCTCACAGGAACCTTTACGACAAAGTAGAAATATCCCATAGGATTTCAAAAACTGTAAATATTTATTAAAGCAGAATGCCAGCCACAACTTTATCCAGCAGACAGCTGATGAGCTCAAATGGTTGACTTTTGGGTTAACAGCCTAGCACCTGACCACTGTGCTGCCAGTACTCTTGAAACTCTGTATATTGGAAAAACTGTAAATTGGAGAATGACCAACATTTTATTTTGTAGATAAGAATAAACGAGTATTAATAAACTGACTATATTTCCAAGTGAATACGAGCTGTAAACAAGCAGAAAGAGAAAACTCAACTGAAGTACATGTAGCTGTCAGAATATATGTTTGTATATTTCATCCTATGTGTTTATAAATCATTCATTCAATATACATAGAGGATGGAACAGATATGAAGATCAAACAAGCTGTGTGTGTGTACGAGGAAGAAAAAAAAATGGCCAAAAATGTTTGTTGTTGATAAGGAAAGGTATTAACACTGATGAAAGAGAAGGATAAAGAGAGATCTGTGAAAGGAAATCAATTATGCAGATGCAAATGACTTAGTGAATGGTTGTAGAAGCAATTTTCTAAATTACAGGTGATATTTAATTGACAGACATTGCAAACAGTAAGGATAAAGGACTTGAATCATTAACTACTTGGTCTAATAGATGGCAAGCACAGATAAGTGGTGAATAATAAATCTTGAATTAAAGCTAAAGAACAGAGAATGAATATTTGTCAAAGAGAATGATACTACCCCGGAATGTCTCCTAGAATTAAAGGGAACATACAGACAAGGATAAGCAAGCACACAAACAAACAGAAATCAGTAAAACATGTATTGTTGTTTTTATTAAGTGCCCTCAAGTCGATTCCATCCCATAACGACCCTTTATAAGGTTCCCAAGGAGCAGCTGGTGAGCTTGAACCGTTAGCCTTGCAGTTCAAATGACTTTGCAGTCGTGCACATTAATCCACAGTGCCAAACCAAGAAATTGAAGAGTTATACATGATAAATTTACAGATTACTACGTCAGACAAGGTCAAGATAATGTAAAGACCAGAACTGTAGTAACAAAATCTCATAACTTGAGGATGTATAAATCCAGAAATCCAAGATTTTCATGTATCTCTGGTCATGAGTTGGAGATTAAATAAATGCATATGATCACTTACAGATGTATTAGAGAGTACATCTTTGGATAAGAAAAGTCTAAGTATCTTTTATAGTCTAATTTATAACATTTTAGCCGTGAAATACTATATGGCTCTATGGGCATAAATGTATGGTATTATGTTTGTCCAGGTATTATGTTTGTCCATTTTTATGTAGTCTACTTATTCCACAAAATAGTCTATATTCGTCTGGAAAATATGCATAAGGAAATCTTTCACAAGTGAAAAAGGATAATGAAAATGTGCAATGCCCTAGGAAGGTAGTTGATGCAATATAGAATGTACCCTTTTCTTACCTGTAGCTTTGCAACGTTGAGTACTTTAGCTACTAAAAAAAAAAAAAAAGGTAATTTTAATGCTGAAGAGAAATGGAAACAATCATTATTACAACATCAGAATCCCATGGAGCCTCCAAGTATTCTCTCACATCTCACAGTCATAATGTGCCAGCCTCTAGTTATGAGTTATTATTCACTTAGTACATTCATATTCGTAATGAATATTTGGAATTAGAGATACACCTTGAAAGATAATGGTGGGCTTAGCCTTGCCTCTAGTTTAGATACTTCAAGATCTGATTAAGTCTAAGTGTTTCTGAGTTTTCTCTGTCTTTGGTGTTTTCATAATGCCAGGCTTTAAAATAGATTTTTTCCTTATTAAAAACAATCACACTAAAGACTTCATCAAGGTAGGAGGCAACTGCAGGTTAACTGCAGTGGCTCTCTACAATTGTATGAGGATATCTAAGGACATCTCTTTCTCATTTTATATTTAACTTAAAACTGAACAGAATCACTAGGCCAACAGCCAGTAAAAATTCACCTCTTACTGAGATGAACTGGTTCTAGGAGGTAGTTCTCTTCTCATTTATAGGGAACTTATATTTTCCCCCTGCAGAGCATCAAAAATAACTGTACTAAGGTACTTAAGCCAGCTCTAGAATGATTGAGACTTACTATAATGAAAATAGACCTCTGGTAGCGTAGTGGTTACAAATCGAGCTGCTAACCTCAAGGTCCGCAGTTCAAAACTACCAGCTGTTCCCCGGGAGAAAGTTGAGGCACTCTACTCCCGTAAAGATTTCCAGCCTCGGAAACCCCGTGCAGGGTCACTATGAGTCGGAACTGACTCCATGTTACTCAACAACAACAACAACAACAACAGTAATGATAATAAAAATCCACTCAATTCTAATTATTATTCTTGGTTTACATTTTATTAAACTGTGGATTTGTAATTTGGGCATTTCTGGCAGAGGTTGCTTCTGTATACGCCTCTCTTAAGCAGCCTTCAGATGACTCTTCAGAAATGTGGGAACATCTGAGACACTCTTTCTGATAGTGTTTTCTTTGAAGGGAGTAGGATTCCTTCCTGGGAATTTTAGAAATTTTGTTTGTTTGTGTGCGTTTTAATTCATATTAATACTACAAAATAACGTATGAACTGTTGTCAATGGCACCTAATGACAAGAACAACAGTTCAGGTATTATCTTGTAGCATTAAAAGGAATTTCAGAGTGCCCAAACTACTACAATTTGTAAGCTTCTTGTACAGAAAAATGCAAAGCACGGAGTTTTTGTTCTCCAATAGCATAAAACCTCTTTAGAAGCAGAGACAGAGAGGAAAAAAAAAGACAAAGGCATCCCAACATATGTGTAATATTTTATTATCAACTTTTAAAGTTTTCAACCACTCATCTGATAGTTTGTCGTACTGTGGTGGCTTGTGTGTTGCTGTGATGCCAGAAACTATGCCACCAGTATTTTTAATACCAGCAAGGTCACCATGGTAGACAAGTTTCAGTGAAGTTTCCAGACTAAGATAGACTAGGAGGGGAACAAACTACTTCTGAATGGCTAGCAGCTGAAACCCTTATGAATCACAGTAGAGCACTGTCAGATGTAGGGCCGGAAGAGTTAAACCTTATAAATAGAACCAGAATATTGTGAGCTAGAGAGCCAGAAGATGAGCCCTTCAGGTTGGAAAGCACTCATAATGTGACTAGGGAAGATCTGCGTGCTCAAAGTAAGAGTTGGCAGTTATGATGTGAATGAAGCAAAACGTATAGACATAAATATGCTGAAGGGGCAAAACTCAAAATGAGGAACAGCTGCAGACTTCCATTAACAATCAGAACATGGAATGTACAGAGTGTGAAAATTAGATATTGTCAAAAATGAAATGGATTGGTATTGGCCAGTTTGAATTGGATAATCATATGGTTTACTATTGTTGCTGTTGTTAAGTGCTGTCAAGTCGGTTCCAACCCATAATGACCCTGTACAGGGTTTCTGAGGCTATAAATCTTTGTTGGAGCAGAAAGCTTCATCTTTCTCCCACAAAGTGGCTGGTAGTTCTGAACTGCTGACTTTAAGGTTCACAGCCCAATTCGTAACCACTATGCTACCAGAGCTCCTTATGGATGGCAATTGAAGAAGAATGATATTGATTCTTTGTCAAAAGAACATTTCAAGATCTATCTGGAAGTACAATGCTTTTTGTGATAAGATAATATGCCTACATCTATGAGCAAGACCAGTTAATATCACTATTATTCAAATTGACAAACCAACCACTCAAGCCAGTGATAATGAAATTAAAGAATTCTACCAATTCTATAGTCTGAAATATATCAAGCTGTACTGATAATTACTAGTGACTGGAATATGAAGTTTGGGAACAAGAAAGATCAGTAGATGGAAAATTTGCCTTGGTGATAGAAATGATGTTGGAGAGCACATGATAGAATTTTGCAAGACCAATGATATATTCTTTGTAAATACCTTTGTTAAAGAGCAAAAAAGGAAAGTACACACATGGACGATGCCAAATGAAGTACTCAGGAATCAAATTGACTACATCTGTGGGAAGAGTTTATCTTGGAGAAGCTAGTGTCATCAGTCAAGTATGAACTTGAATATGCTTTTGTTTTGTTGTTAACTGCATTGAGTTGGTTCTGACTCAAAGCAACCCTGTGTAGGGTTTCCAAAGAGCAACTTGGACTACCGACATTCAAAGCGACCTTGCAGTCCAGTGCATTAACCTGCAGTGCTTCACAAGGACTCCGACCTTGAATAGATCCCACCTGAATCTAGATACTATCTCAAGAACAGATATAATGCATTAGACAGGTGAATTGTTGGATGGCATCAACAACATCTACAGGAAGAAAACAAAAAGTTATTAAAAAGACAGGAAAGAAAGAAAAGACTGAAATGGATGTGAGAAGAGACTCTGAAACTTGTTCTCCAGCACTGAACAAATGGATCTTGGCTGAAAGCAGAAGATACCAGAAAGATACTTGTCGTTGTTAAATGCTGTTGACTTGGTTCTGACTCACGGCGACTCTGTATAGGGTATTTCAACATAATCGCCTTGCTTTTCAATACACTTTGTCCATCTTTCAACAAGTTTTTATATTCTTTATTAAAACATGTTTTAGACTGAGCTGCGAGCCATGAATGTACTGCTGTCTTGACATCTTCATCAGAGTTGAATCTTCATCCTTGAAGGGCAAACCTCAGAAGACCACAGTTGAAAGTCTGATGGAGCAAGATCAGGATGTTTAATACCTCAGAACGAAGTGTGGGCAGAGATGTGCTGATGTGCATTATCATACAAGATCACACAATACCTTTGGATAGCAGTCCTCTGCATTTAATCCAGCTCTTCAGTGAGCATCTCGCTGTAATGAGTACTAATTGATTGCTGAACTTTTTTCCTGATCATGTTCCAATACTGGCCTCAGAAAACTCTAAGCATCAATTTTCCAGCTTATGCTTGGTTTTTGAATTTTTTCTTAATCAGCAATTGAGGATGCTTCCATTTAATACTCTACTGCATACTCTCAGGCTTGTGGTAATGAATCCATGTCTCGTCACCAGTAACAATTTCTTTTTTTAAGACATTTTTCCTTCCATCAAGTATCGGTCCAAATTTTGTTTGCAGATGTCCAAATACTTCTGTTTAAGCTCTTCAATGAGTTGTTTCTGTACCTGTCTCATACAAACTTTTTGAAATCCAAATCTGTCATGTATTATTTCATAGGCAGAGCCGTGGCTGATTTGCAAATGATTTACTACATAATTAATTGTCACTCATCTACTTGACAGAATCATGCCCAATGTGGTCATCAGCCATGGACATGAAGAAGCATTTTAATATAACTGAAGTGCAGATGGTTTTTGACTCACCCTTTAATAAGTATACTACATCCAAATTTATTTTTTCAGCCCAGATCGCTCATCTGAATTGTAAACTTCTATTTCTTACTACCTCCTCAATATTTCTCTCAAATGACTAATGGAGGCCTCATGAATATGTTCAACTCTGAACTCCTGTTTTACCACCCTTCCTACTCTATGCACATTTATCTTTATCCCCGCAAACGGAAACACCAATCATGTTGGTCAGTCCAAAGCTTTGATTTCTCTTTTTCTGTCATGCCTCATACTCAATATCTCAGCAAATTTTTCTGGCTATAAAACTGTACTATATATTAAGTATGATTATGTCTCACCACTTCATCACTATACACTCTGGTGCAAGATACTGGTTTCTCTCTTTGGGACTTCTACTGTAGTTGTTTAGCTATTCATTATACTACTGATGTTCCCCCCTGTAATGTTTTCTTAAATGGAATACAGGTCAGGTCAGATAACATTTTTCCCCCAATGGCCCTTCAATAGTTTCCCATCGTAATGAGAGTAAAGTCCAAATTCTTATAGTGTATATTGTTGTTGTTATGTGCCGTGGAGTCGGTTCCGACTCATAGCGACCCTGTACAGGGTTTCCAAGGCTGTAAATCTTTACGGGAGGAGAAAGCCTCATCTTTCTCCCGCGGAACAGCTGGTAGTTTCGAACTGCTGACCTTGTGGTTTGCAGCCTGATTTGTAACCACTATGCTACCAGAGCTCCTTATAGTATATGTATATACATAATGCTTTATGGTAGCGGTGGTTGTGTGCTGTCAAGTCGGTGCTGACTTACAGCCACCCTGTATAGAGTTTCCAAGGCTGTAATTCCTTACTGGAGCAGATATCTTCACCTTTCTCCCATAGAGTGGCTGCTCATTTTGAACTACTGACTTTGTGGTTAACAGCCATACTCATAACCCACTATGCTACCAGGGCTCCTTATAATGCCTTACAGGCTATAAAAATAATCAAAGCACAAAAAGAATGAAAGCATATAGAGGTTTTTACAAGCAGTTCATCTGCATGCACACATACAGGGATATCTTTCTGTTCAAAGAAAACAGAAAGGCTCATTTTAGTGTAGTGGCAATGAATTTATAAGTGAAGAAAGAGGAACTATAGAGTGGATAATTAACCATTGGCTAACTTTTGGCATTGATTAAGTCATGGCCCACTCCATCCCAGAGATCAGTTGTCATCAGGCTGCCAGATGGCCGAGCCAGCACACCCTGATTCATGTTCACAAATTCTGACGTGTTGTTGGGAGGTTTCAAAGACATCAGTAACTGAAAACACCTCAGTTACTCAGAAAATTCCAAGGTTTGAAAGGCCAAATTACTTTGGGTAAAGCTAAATTAATTGCATAAGGTAAAGTTTGAGCAAGTCTTTGGTTAACTGGTGTCTCTTCACAAAGGGGCTTTGCAAGATTTTATGGCCACTGTGTCCACATCGACCTCTGTTGGCATAGTATGTTATGCACTGTGTTG
The DNA here is from genome assembly GCF_000296735.1 of Chrysochloris asiatica. Classification (NCBI taxonomy): domain Eukaryota; kingdom Metazoa; phylum Chordata; class Mammalia; order Afrosoricida; family Chrysochloridae; genus Chrysochloris; species Chrysochloris asiatica. Next base: position 1,122,634 of record NW_006408945.1, on the reverse strand, counting down.
CTGACCCCAAGGGCAACAGTTCAGATCCACCAGCAACTCCATGGGACAAGATGTGGGTTTCTGCTGCTGCAAAGATTTATAGTCTAGCATACCCTTCATAGGAGTCCTGGTGTGGCACTGTGGACTAATGTATCAGAAAGGGAAGTCGCTGTAACTGCAAGGTCAGTGGTTCAAGCTAACCAGCTGCTCCTTGGAAACCCTATATAGGGTTGCTATGGGTCAGAATAGACTCGATGGCACTTAACAACAACAAACAACAAACCCTTCATAGGAGATCTCTATGAGTCAGAATTGACTCCATGGCAGTGGGCTTGGTTTTCAGAGGGTAAGCATCTCCAGTGTGTCCTCTTCGTTTCTGCTTATCTGTTCTTGGGAATATTCCACAATGGTCAGTGACCTTTGAGAATTTTCCTATGCCCTGAGAAAAACTGGTCAACCTGGTTCTCAGCTTTTCTCTTTAACAATACTCATTTACAGACATGCACAGCTAATACCACGTTTCAGATCTTAGTACAGCTCATATTCTAAGCTCATGCTGCTCTAGTATCCCTGATGGTTCTTGAATATGCCAACTAGAATTTCATCTCATGACCCTGATGACTGGTATAGGGGAGACAAGAGACCCTGTCTTCAAAGATACAAATATTATACAAATTATTTATTAAGTCTTAAACATACGACAAAGGCAAACATAGATCACCCAGGTGAAAGAAACCGTTTTCAGTGTTCTACTTTATGTGATGACATTTTTACAGGACACAGAGAACAAGGGCATCTCTTCCACAATCACGCCTGACAGTAGCAGCCATGTATCTGTCAACCTACGGAGAGCGGGAGGGAGCTGTTGCAAAAAGGAAAGTTCACAGTCTTTGAGGCCCTTGGTGTATGACATTACATTGTTGTTGTTATTAGGTAACATGGAGTCAGTACCGACACATAGTGACCTTATGCACAGCAGAACGAAACACTGCCCAATCCTGGGCCAAACTCACTATTGTTGCCACGCTTGAGTCCATCGATGGTGCCACTTGGCCAATCCATCTCATTGGGGATCTTCCTCTTTTCCTCTGACCCTCCACCTTACCAAACATGATATCCTTCTCCAGCAACCACTCCCTCCTAACAATATGTCCAAAGTATGAAAGACAAAGTTTGGTCACCTTGGCCTCTAAAGAGAACTCTGGCTGTATGTACTTCTTCCAAAATGGATCTATTGTTTCTTTTGGCAGCCCATGGTACTTTCAATATTCTCCTCCAACACTGTAACTCAAAGGCATCAATTCTTCTATGGTCTTCTTTATTCACTGTCCAAATTTGCATGCATATGGCGTTATTGAAAACACCATTACAATTGTTGTTGTTGTTGTTAAGTGCCATCGAGTCAGGTCCGACCCATAGCGACCCTGTACAGGGTTTCCGAGGGTGTAAATCTTTACGGGAGTAGAAAGCCTCATCTTTCTCCCGCGGAGCGGCTGGTAGTTTCGAACTGCTGACCTTAAGGTTCGCAGCCCGATTCGTAACCACTACACTACCAGAGGTCCTTACAATTAGATGACCATTAATTCAGGGTCCAGAAATATCCTGCAAGGACAGTAACCCCAGAACAACTTTTAAATAGACTCTGCTTTCTAGCTTTGGCAGTTCAGCTGTCAGAGGTGCATGAGGCACTCAAGAAAGACTGGCATCTGAACATCTAAACCTAGGCTCAAGTTCTGCTAGGCTAGAATTGTTCACAGGTGAAAAGCATCCACATTTCATGCTTTGTAGCACCATGTTGTTTCATCTTTCTGTTAAGCTTTTCCTTCAGATATCTGCATGCCTCATTTCTTCATTTACTTTAAATCTTGCTTCACATGTCATTTTCTGTCACACTGTATAAAAAAGCAAACTTCTTTTTCCCTGTGTTAACCACTGGCAACCATCCTCCTGATCTAGCAAAATATTTTCTCCCTATCCTTTAACACCATCTGACAGATAACATATTTACTTGTTGTTATCATTCTTCATACACTAAATAAGGGATAAGATTTCATCAGTTTTGACTAATATTGCCTCTTTACTGCTGAGAATGCTGTCTGGTTAAGTAAACAAAATTCTGGAGAAAACATTAAAAAAATTAGAATTAAGGTATAATAAGAGAAAAATATAATAAAATTGTATGTTAAAACTTACAAGACAAAATTTGTAAAATGTATATGGACTAGTAAAATTCATAATAAATGAAAAAAATAATTAAAAATAAAATTAGCTAAGTAAATATAAGGATATGGTAATAAAACAAGATAAAAAATAAGAGGAAATAAGTTAGTAATAAGAGTAAATGTATTTACACATACAACCAAACTTTGTGATAATTGCACAAACAAAAGAAGACAAAATAGATGAATGTTGTTAAGTGCCTTCGAGTTGATCCTGACCCATAGCGACCCCGTGTAGGGTTTACTAGAAGCATCTGGTGAGCTTGAACCACCAATCTTGCAGTTCAAACGGCTTTGCAGTCTGCCACATTAACCCACAATGCCACACCAGGAGGAATGAGACATATTAAATATTAGAAATTTATGTGCAACAAAATATTTCACCAAAAGAGCAAAAAAGGAGCCCACAGAATGGGAAAAAAAACTTTTGAAACAACATATCAGACAAGGGACTAATTTCTAAAATCCACAGGACACTACAACACTTATACAAGAAAAGGAAAAATAACCCAATTAAAAAATGGGTTCTGGACATGAACAGATGCTTCACCGAGGAAGACATTTGGACAGCCAACAAACTTATGAAGAAATGTTCACCATCATTAGCCATTGTTGTTGTTGCTGTTAAGTGCT
>NW_006408945.1:1116676-1118575 GCF_000296735.1 Chrysochloris asiatica | reverse complement strand
CTGAGTGAAATTAGTCAGTCACAAAATGATAAATATTGCATAAGACCATTATTTAAAAGCTTAAGAAAAGATACCCATACTAAAAGAAAGAAAGAAAGAAAAATTTTCTTTGTTGATTACCAGGAGTCGGAGGGTGGGGACAGTAGAGCACAGGGAAGGGGATAGACACATCATAGTTCAGGTGTTGGGGAGGGCATTACACAAGAAGGGGGAAGGAGATAGAAGAACAGGTAGATAGCAGAACATTTAGGCAGGTTTGCATGCAATAAATGGGAGAGAGGTAAATAGTGACAGAACAACAGGGCTCTATGATACAGAGATTGAGGCATTGTCTGAATTGGTAAAAGAGGGAAAATAATGTTAATATGCTTGACTTATGAATATTGGTTTTCCTTGCCTACTATTGTAAAATAGGCACTTGAGTGGGATAGAAAAGAGTATCGGGAAACATGATTACAGAAAAGGTGTAAGCGTGTCTTCAGCCTATACTGATTGGATACATAAAATGAATTCTAGAACTTGCTCAGTGAAATAGGCTTCTTGTGGAGTCTTTGTAGTGTATAGGACCTTAGGTGGGATCCTGAAATCTATCCAGAAACTTTTGAGGTAGAATATTCGTATTTGAAAGTACATGCTGACCAGCCTGGAGCAGCTAGAGGAACAGAAGATACTTCTTGAAAGAAAGAACAGCAGGAAAAATAGAGATAAAAATGGCAGTCTGATTAGTTACAACAAGGACAAGCATGCTGGAGACGCATCAAGGCAAGTTGTCAAGTCCCTTCAGAACAAACCGCTGTCCAAAAACTCAAAGGGAACACACAAGTAGATATGTAAGCCTGCTGGTGATCGCATTGGTCTACTGGTGAGTGGGAATGAGGGAAAGGAAGTAATGAAGATATGGGTGGAGTTCAACTACATTACTTAGACTCCCATCCACCTGGAGTTGAGAGAGAGAAGAGGAAGGGCTGGTTGGTCCAAAGTGTGGTGAGACCTGAGAACCACTAATCCCATGGACAACAATATATCCATGGATGGCTAGAGTTGAAAGTGAAGCGTCTTGCTGGTATGAAGTGACGGGAGATACATCAGAAGCAGATCGTACATGCAGATAGTACCCATTTTATACCTAGCTTCAATGGCTTGGTGATCAGAACTCCACTAGAGTTCTTCATGGGTACCGACCCATAAAGAAATTTGATAAAGGAAACAAGTGTAAATTGCTACAATTTGATGAACTTGACCTATACTTATGGGTATGTTGTTGTTGTTGTTAGGTGCCATCGAGTTGGTAGCACAGCAGAATGAATCACTGCCTGATCCTGGGCCAACCTCACTATTGTTGCCACTCTTGAGTCCATTGATCCTGCCACTTGCCCAATCCATCTTCCTCTTTTTCCCTGATCCTCCACCTTACCAAACACGATATCCTTCTCCAGAGACTGGTCCCTCCTGACAAGATGGCCAAACTTTGTCGCTCGTAATTCAGACATATTGTCAGGAGGGACATCAGTTGATAGTTTTTTTTGTTTTGTTTTGTTTTTAAGGCAACTATTAAGCTCAATCCACCACTCATCCATCAGTTTGTCATACTGTGGTGGCTTGTGGGTTGCTGTGATTCTGAAAGCTATGCCACCAGTATTTTAAACACCATGAGGGTCACCCACGGTGGACAGGTTTCAGATGACCTTCCAGACGAAGACAGACTAAAAAGAAAGAGTGAGGAACTGCTTTCAATGAAAATCTTATGAATAGCAGAGAAACACCGTCAGATATAGTGCCAGAAAATGAGCCCCTCAGGTTGGAAGGCACTCAAAATGTGACTGGGGAGAAGCAGCCTACTCAAAGCAAAGTTGCCTTAATGACGTCAATAGAGTAAAGCCCATGGGAGAAAAGCCCACG
>NW_006408945.1:1104518-1116576 GCF_000296735.1 Chrysochloris asiatica | reverse complement strand
GGTAGCATATGATCAAGAGCCAATGATACTGAAGGAGGAAGTCCAAAGTGCATTGAAGGAATTGGCAAAGAATAAGGCACCAGGAATTGACGGAATAAAAATTGAAATCTTTCAAGAAAGTGAGATGGCACAGGAGGCACTCACTCATCTCTGTGAAGAAATTTGGAAGACAACTATCTGGCTAACTGATTGGAAGAGATCCATATTTGTGCCCATTCCAAAGAGAGGTGACCAAACAGATTGCAGAAATCTTCGGACAATGTCTTTGATATTCCATGTCAATAAAGTTTTACTAAAGGTAATACAGAAATGGCTACAATCATACATTGGCAGAGAACTGCCAGAGGACTCAAGCGTGGCAACAGTAGTGAGGTTGGCCCAGCATTGAGCAGTGTTTCGTTCTGCACCTAACAACAACAATGTTTCCACACTCAAATACCATGTAGATGCAATGATTTTTTATTTCATAATCATAAAGCCAGATGATCTTATCTCTGTGTTGTAATTTATTCAAATGTGGTATTTCATTCTGGTAATTATCAATAGTTTGGTTATCTGTTTCTTAAAAGTTCATGTATTTTATAGCATGCATCTCTTTCTTTTCATTTAACACCTGAAATACCTTACTTCAACCTCCACTTCCTATCTACTTTGTTGTTGTTGTTGTTGTTAAGTCCTATCTACTTTAATAAGGAATAAATTCTTCCTTTAAATGTAATGCATTCTTGTGTTGAAGAGGTTGCTGAAAACTACAAATTCTGAAGTGGTATAGCTGGTAACAACCAGAAAGAAAGTCATTCTTTACAAATGGAGTTCTAAAGTGGCTCATGTAATTATGCATTGTATTGCTGCTTGGTGTCTTAGAATGAAATTTAGGATCAATCCATTTAGGAATTGATATTAATAGTAACTGTTTTGAAACTGAAAAGGCAGGTTGGTCAAAAGTAGTATGTTTCTCCATATCAACCTTTTCAGTTATTTCTGGAATCTGCCACTGATTTGAAGTTGCAACAGTGTTTTGATTTGCACATTTTAGCTTTATCTTAGATTGTCAGTGTTTCTGGTTACTTCTGTAATTTATGGCTCTTGAGGTTCTTTAGTTATTCTAATTTAGTTAGAAGACTTGAATCTGTTTTATTATTCAGAGTTACTGAATCAGTAGTAAGCTCAGAGCTATTCTCATTTCACATAGTTTCATTGGACTGGATGTTTTGAATGGACTTTAAATTTCTCAGTTCACAAGAATCATTTCCACTTGATTTAGATTCAGGCAAACACAATTCTCGGTGTTCTGATACAGAAGCCTGTCTTTTCATAAAACTTGGTACAAGTGAACCATTCATCTTCACAGGCTTGTTGTTAAGTTCCCTTAAATCGATTGCTGCCCATAGTGACCCTGTATAGGGTTTCTGAGGAGCAGCGGTTCAAACCAACTTTGCTGTCCAGCACATTAACCCACAGCACCATTCGGCTATTTAGAAGGTTAACAAAAACTTTTCCAAATGGGCACAACTGTTAGGTTTGTTTGTTTGTCTCATAGGTTTTGATGAGCTATTTCTGTATCTTGAGGGGGGCATGTTCTTTCCATACAAAAACCTGGGTTTAGTAGCCAGTCCTCTGGAATCACAATTGATATTCCTAATCTGTAAATGCCCAAATGAATTGGAAGATGATTCTTGGGTAGTTAATATTGTTGTTGTTGTTGTTAAGTGCTGTGGAGTTGGTCCATCCCATAACAATCCTGTTTAGAGTTTTTGAGAAGTGGATGGTGGGCTAGAACCATTGGCCTTGTGGTTCAAACTGACTGTGTTGTCCAAAACATTTACCCACAATGCACTAATTCACATTAACTATAGTGTGGTGGTGGTGGCTGTGTGCCGTGGAGTCAGTTCTGACTCATAGCAACCCCATATAGGGTGTCCGAGGCTGTAAATCTTTACGGGAGCAGAAAGCCCCATCTTTCTACCGTGGAACAGCTGGTAATTTTGAACTGCTGACCTTGCAGTTTGCAGCCCAGTTCATAACCACTATGCTACCAGAGTTCCTTAACTGTAGTGTATATACTGATAAACTGTAGTGTAGGTACTGATAAATTCTTCTTTTCCTCCTCTGAAAGTAGCTGGTTTTTTTTGAAGCTTTAATTCTGGATAGCAATTTCCAACATTTCTCTGAGTACTGCTCCACATTCCACAGCTTTATGAAGAAGTTGCTTACTTTTTGTGAAATTACCTTGTGATAGTTCAAACTGTACAAAAGATATATGCACAAAAACAAATTTCTTGCCGTTTGCTCTGGCCATCTTAAAGTAATCACTTGTATCATCTGACTCTTGAATAGCTTTCAGTTGAATAAATCTCACTTGGATTCTAGCAAACTCTCATTTTGGCCATATTTATCTGGAGGAAGTGATTCAGTTGCTTGACTGTATCGACAAATCAACTTATTTAAAGGGCATCATTTAGAAGGACACTGTTTTTCTCTAGTTTGAGCAACAAATTCAACAAGTCCTCTGAGCTATTCACCATCATCATAATTTGGTTTTCAATTCCAGAGTTATAGCATTTGTTTTTATTGAGTTTGTATTCATAAGATGCCCAGGGTTCTTTCATATCAGCAGAGATTTTATTGAAGCTTAGCTCATCAGTGAGGTCTTCATTTTTAAATTTATTTTTAATATCTCTCAATTTGTTCATTATGGAATCAGTCATCAATTCTTTGCCTCGTAAGTCCTCAAGCCTCCGTTTTAGCTGCTGCCAGTCCTCTGTGCACCCGTGAAGCAGAATTCATGGGCCAGTAACAGAGTTATGGAGAATAAAAGATGGAATCCAAGCCACCATCCAAAAACACACTTGAATTTCCCTGCAGGTGTCCCCTTAATCCACTTTCAAATACATTCTGACTCAGGGCAAGGTGCCCCTGCCTGCTTTCCCAACAGCTTGGCAGTTCAGCTGTCAGAAGTGCATAAAGTATTCAAGATATATCTGGGTTTGTGTCAAGACACAAGAAAGTGCTTGGGTTCTGACTGCTGACTGCAGTATTCTGCAGACCAAATATATTTGGATATCAGACTTTAAGACTAAAGAACCACTGTTTTAAGGTTTAACCAGCATCTAAGACAGGAAATTATGTCTATGTGTATGAGTTCATATATATTCCCTCCACATGAAGTCTGGCCATTTCTTGCTGAGAATAGATGTCTCAGAGTTGGAAATAAAGCATAATTAAGCACGTTCCCCATAGTAATATGTCAAATAATTATTTAATATAATATTGTATTGCTGTTGTCAAGTGCTATTAAGTTGATTCTAAATCATAACCACCCTGTATAGAGTTTCTGAAAGGAGCTCTGGTAGCGTAGTACTGCTTACGTTAAGGTCAACAGTTTGAAACTACCAGCCATTCTGAGGGAGAAAGATCAGACTTTCTGCTCCCATTAAGATTTATAGCCTTATAAAACCCTATACAGGGTCACTATAAATTGGAACAGATTCTATGGCACATAACCCCCAATCCCACACACCACTACTATAGGGTTTCCATAGAACTACCAACCTTGTAGTTGGCAGTCCAGTGCTTATCCTAAAGCACCATACCAGAACTCAAATATAATACTACTGTTAAGTCCCATTGAATCGGTTCCTACTCATAGCAATACACACACACACACACACACACACACACGAGGGTGAGTCAAAAATTATTCAAAAAATGTCAAAAAGTTGCGTACTAAAACAACTCGCAGAAGAGCATAACCAGAATCATTTGGAATCTGCAAACAAAATTTGGACCAATACTCAAAGGAAGGTAAAAGTTTCTTTTAAAAAAAACCTCACTATTGGTGATGAGACCTGGATTCATCACTATGAGCTTGAGAGTAAACAGCAGAGTATGGAATGGAACCATCCTCAATCACCGACCAAGAAAAAGTTCAAAAGTCAACCACCAGCTAGAAACTTGAGGCTTACAGTTTTCTGGGGTTTTCAAGGCCCTTATTGGAACACTATCAGGTAAAAAGTTCAGCAATCAATAGTGCTCGTTATAATGAGATGCTTAATGAAGAGCTGAAGGCTAAACTTGGGATTAAATGCAGAGGACTGCTATCTAAGGCCAATGCAAGTCCATATATCTCTGCCCAGACTGTTGATAATCTTCAAAACTTCATTCTGAGGTGTGAAGCATTCTCCTATAGTCCTGATCTTGTTTCATCGTCTTTTACCTGCTTGTTGCCCTAAAAGCAGCCCCTTGTGGAAGAAGATTCATTTCTGATGAAGAAGTGAAGAGAGTGGTACATTATTTGCTCGCAGTTCAACTAAAACATTTAACAAGGGATTTCAAGAGCTTTTTAGCCAGATAAAGTGTATTGAAAAGCAATGAGATTCTGTTGTAAAAATGATGTATTTATGTTTCCTACAAGTAGATTAAAGAAAATTCTGCCTAAGTGCAGATAATTTTTGACTCACTCTCATCTATATGGACCTGGCATAAACATACACACTTTATTACTTCAGGGGGAAAAAAATGAAAAAGATATTCATCTGGATTGATTTAGCATTTCAGTAGGCATGTTACATTTCATGTCTATCTTTTGTTTTGTTTTGTATAAAAAAACAAACAATTTCTAACCTCTTTTATACAACAATAAGAAGAAAGAAAGGAAGGGAGGGAGGGAGACAGGGAAGGAGAGAGAAAGAAAGCAAAATAAGAAGGGAGAAAAATCTGATAATATTCAACCAACAAATGCATTAGTAATGTCTGGTAAGGATTTTCCAGACAAATTTGATTACACCCACAGTTCATTATTTCAAACAGGATACACCTTTTAGATGCTTAAATACATATTCTCATATCGTGGACTTCAAATGTGAAGTCATGTATTCTGTGCTTTCACTGCAGTGCTCTCTTATGTTTTTAATAAATTAAAATACACACGCTGTGGTTGTGACTGGTATCTCTGAAAATCTAAAGAGGCACACACACTAAGAAAAAAACAGTATTGCTCCAGGAAGAATTATGTTCCCTTAATCTTTAATTGCCCATGTTAAATGTTTCTGAAGTTTTACAATGAAGATCATGGTAGATATCTGTGCCACATGACATTATCACAGTGCTGTGGTGGTTCTAACAAACTCAATGTAGAAAACTCAATGTAGAAAACTCTATAAACTAAACGTAAAATGTCATGTTTAGATTTTTACATAACCGATCTAATAATTTATTTGTTAATAATATATTGAATAACTTGGGAGAATTTTCTCAGAAAGAATTCCTTAGCATAAATTTTAGCTTTGCTACTGTGTTAATAATGTCTTTGAGAAAATGACGCAATAAAAAAAGACAATTTCCTTCAGGTTTAATCTGTGTCTGAAATATTCTTTACTGATTTCACATGCACTGATAATGTGAACAAGGTAATTTTTTGACTGGGGAGACAAGATTTGTATTTAAGAAGTACAAAATTCACCACATAGCTTTTCTGTAAGATGTCTCTGCAGTGTTTTTCAGTTTATATAGAAAGACTTCAGATGTTGCCTGAGGCATCTATTTCCTTTTTTTTTTTATTTCTTTTCTTCAAGACAAGCTGAAGTGCCACAACTCAAATTGTTTTTCACACTGTTAATGTATTCCTTTCTCTTTCAATTTCTCAGAGAGCTGACATAGGAATTTCTGCGTTAACCATCACCCCAGATCGGGAGAACGTGGTGGACTTTACAACGCGTTACATGGACTACTCAGTGGGTGTACTGCTTCGAAGGGCTGAAAAGACTGTGGATATGTTTGCCTGTCTTGCACCATTTGATCTCTCTCTCTGGGCTTGTATCGCTGGAACAGTCCTGTTAGTGGGTCTATTGGTGTATCTCTTGAACTGGCTCAATCCTCCGCGTTTACAAATGGGATCAATGACTTCCACAACTCTCTACAACTCCATGTGGTTTGTGTATGGATCCTTTGTACAGCAAGGTAAGAAGAAAAAATACATTATAGATATAATGCAATGATCCGAATGTTGTTGGTTCATTTACAAAAGTTCTGTTTCTGACATCAATAAGTGTTCTAAAGTACCCTCACAGCAGTGCTCACAAAAGAACATCTTCTGATCTATCCTAGTGGATTTCCAACACAGCAGGTTGCCAGCAATAATGGGTCATTGTCTTTTGATGTAAATTCAGTTTCCTCAACAAAGGCAAAACTGAGTGTCCAAAAAAAGTTAGGATCAGATATTTTATCTCTAAGTTCTCATATTTTATTTACTACTAGGGCATATACTATACAATTATTTGTGTATGTAATGAATGATTAGTTTTATCTTTGATCAAAAAACATTATTTCAGGTTTTAAAAATGTACATTAAAAAAAAAGAAATTACTATTATTATTTTCACTGTAACATACCATGAGGCTTCCAAAAGTTCATGAAAAAAATAGAATTAAAAGAACTTAATTTTTCCATGAACTGTTTGATGTACCATTGTATAATATTTATCAGCACTTTAAGTTATTAAACAGGGAAAGTGCATGAATAATTTATTTTATAAAAATCAATACCAGGCCAGTCCCTATGAGTTGGAGGTTGAAGGTATCCTAACTGACCTCTCCAACCTGTTGTGTCCCTCCATAGTCCTTGATGTCAATCACCACTGCCCCCTTCCCTCAAGCCCTAGCATTCTGCAACATGCTGTAATGTCTCACAAAACTCACAGTTGTCAAAATAAATGACTCACAAAATTGTGGAGCCTGACAAGTCAAAAATCCATAGTTCTGAGATCAGTCTGGAAGAATCTTCTCGTGTATGTAGTCACAGGAGCTGAGGAATCCAAATGGGGAGGTCAGATGAGGGGCTGTTGATGCACCGGAATGTGGGAGCTTGTGAATCAGGTCAATGACAGGCCAAAAGTTCCAGGAACTGGAAGGCAGACATCATGAGCAGGATGAAATATCTAGAGCAAGAGAGCAAACTTTTTCAAAGCAGTCTTGTAAATTGGAATCATGCTATGCCCCAAAGGAAAACTAAGGGTGGTGATTTGAATCACTCCCTTTACTAAGGTGGCAGCATTCTTAATATTTGCTGTTAAAGTTTCATGAAGTCGACTCATACCAACCCTGAATAGGGATTCCAAGGAGAAGCTGGTGTGTTTAAACTGTCTACTTTGTAGTTCAAACTGATCTTGTGGTCATGTACTTATTCTACATTACCACCAGGAGACTTAATACTTAGATCCACCGTAATCTTTACTCCTTGTTATTGTTGCTAAGTGCTGTTGAGGTGGTTCCAGCCCATAGCAACCCTGTATAGGGTTTCTGAGGAGCAGCTGGTGAGCTTAAACCACCAACCTTGCAGTTCAAGCCTATTTTGCAGTCCAGCACATTAAGCTACAGCACCACACCAGGACTGTCTTTTCTTGTTGCTGTTAAGTGCTGACATGTCAATTCCAACCCATAGAGACCTTGTATGGGTTTCTAAGGAGCAACTAGTGAGCTTGAACCACCAATCTTGCAGTTCAAACCAACTTTGCAGTCCAGTGCATTAACCCACAACCCCACACCAGGACTCCCTGACTTTCCTTAGCCCCACCTTAATCTTTACTTCTTAGGTACTCATTTCAAAACAGGTCCATAAGCCAGGTATACAGGTTAAAGTTTACAATATGTAAGATTCACAAAATGGAGAAATTTGGCTAGAACGGCTGTAGTAAATAATTAGTTGTCCTGCAGAAAGGAATATTTTGATTTGTTCTTTAGAATTATGCTGGTTATAGAATTTAGAATAAATTGAAATAATGCAATGTGGAAAGTAAGAAAATTAAAATATTATCATGGTGGTGATTGTAGTGTGCCATGGAGTTGATTCCAACTCGTAGAGACCCTGTATAGGATTTCTGAGGCTGTAAAATCTCCCATAAAAATTTTATCATAGTAATTGATGAGGCTTGAACTAAGGTACACTGGTAGTGGGAAGTATAAGAACGGTATTGATAAAATGAATAATAGAATGCAAATTATATAAGATTGTGGAGTTGGTGTTTTGAGAGTAAAGGTGGCAAAGGTTCAAACTATGTTTATGAATTGGACAATTATGTGGCTTTAAGTCATTTATTGAAATAAGAGAACAGAAAGATCATGTGTGATGGGGAAGATGAAAAGTTAGTTGTGGTACACGTTGAGTTTGAGGTACTTATGACAGTCAAAAGGAGCTCTGGTGGTACAGTGGCTAAATGGCTTGGCTGCTAACCCAAAACTCTGCAGTAGAAGTGTCTGTCTGCATCTGTAAAGATTTATAGCCTTCAAAATCCATAAGTCAGTCCTACTCTGTCTTTTACCCTATACAATCACAACGTGTTAGGATCAAGTCTGCGACAACTTTTTTTTTTTTAATGGGTTCCATATCAAGGAGAAAATTATAATGCTAAATTATTGGTTTGATATATTTGTCATAAGAACTATGGAGACAGCTGGACTAAACATATTTAGGAGGCATTGGTATGTAGGTGATTGAAGCCATGGACATGAATAAAATCATGCAGAATACCAAGGAGTCTTGGTAGCATAGTAGATTACAAGCTGGACTGCTAACCAAGAGGTCAGAAGTCTAATGGGAGAAAGAGGAGGCTTTCTGCTCCCTTAGAGATTTATAGCCTTGGAAACCCTCTCCAGCGTTGTTGTGAGGTGGAACCAACTCGGTTGCACACAACCAACTCGTCATTGAAGACCCCTGGCACAGCAAATGCTTAGGACAGATGCCTGAAGAAAGGAATATATACAGGAACTCTCAGTGACGAATGTTGTTGTTGAGTGCCGTTGAGTTGGTTCCAACCCATAGCGACCCTGTATAGGGTTTCTGAGGAGTAGCTGGTGAGCTTGAATTGCCAACCTTGCAGTTCAAATGGCTTTGCAGTCTGATGCATTAACCCATAATGCCATACCAGGATGCATTGATAAATAAGTGGCAATAAAGGTGCAAGAAAATCAGAGCATGTATGGTATACGTCGTGCTGTGGGCTAATGCATCAGACTGCAAAGTCATTCGAACTGCAAGGTTGGTGATTCAAGCTCATCAGCTGATCCTTGGAAACCCTATACAGGAGCGCTGTGGGTCACAGTCAACTCGACAGCACTTAGCAACAACAAGGTAGAGGGTTTGATCACTCTTGTTAAACATTTCAAAGGATAAGGTAAAATGAAAGTTTTAAAAAGTGCTATTTGAATTTAGCAGTAAATTTGTTATTAGTAGCGTTAAGACTGTATAACAAATAACTCCAAAATTTTGTGCCTTAAAACAACAATTTATGTGTTCATTGATTCTGTGAGTTAGGCTGTGAGACAAAGCACAGTGAGTGTATGGCTAATCTTTTCGCCATGATGCCTGGGGCATCTGCTAGAAGACTCAAATGAGTCACCTGAAGGTTTTTGCTGGCTCTAGGCCAAGGGGTTTAGTTTTTCTCCAGGTGGGCCTCTCCATGGTGTCTCTTTGCATGACATAGTTTGACTTTTCTCACAGCATGGTGGTTTATTTCTTCATAGGAAGCATAGCAAAAAAAGAGAACAGACTCAATAAAACTTAAGAAATTTGTGACTCAGGTTTGAGATTACAAACCTGAGTTGATATAAGTTCCTTTTGGAGAGAAACGCTATATGTGACCAGCCCATGGGTTTGTTAATGAGATTCTAAATGGTTAAAAATTGATAACTTCTTAGCTATAATAAGTGTTAAATAAGTATCACAGAAATGTATATTGATTAAATTCAAAATAAAACCAAATTAAACTCAGTTGTGACTAAATATGCAGATGCAATAAAAGGATAACAAGGAATGTGATTTTGAATTGTTTTTAAGTGTTCTTGAATGAATTCCATTCATAGCAGGCATGTACAGAGTTTCCAAGGAGCAGCTGGTGTTTATCCTATAGTACCACATAAGGAGTCCAGGGTGATCCTGAGATATATGGAACACAGCAACAACAACAACAAAAAAAGAATCAATGATGAGAACGTCATAGTGGAAAACAGTAAAGTACCAGTAGAAGAGAGTAGCATTGGTTTTGATGAGGTAAAAGAACAAAAGCAGTGAAAACATTAGACTGAGAGATTTGAAGGATGTAATTCATTGTGTGGCACTGTGGGTTAGTGCACCTGACTCCAAAGCTGAACTGCAAGGTCAGTGGTTCAAGCTCACCAGCTGCTCCTTGGAAACCCTATACAGGGTCGCTATGGGTGGGAACCGACTCAACAGCACTTAACAACAACAACAATTCATTAATTCAGACAGCTGAATTTAAATTTTCCAAAGTAGTATTGTGGAAAACAAATTACATGTGTGAATGTGATTCATGAACTCGAGGCTTGATGAAGGACTTTAAAGTTGATTAAGGAACTGAAAGGCTAGGGGTTAGATGGAATATCTATGATGACGCCTGCTTCTACTTGAAAGGAGGAAAATGAACCATGTGCCAAAGATGTCAATAAATGAAGATGTTGATGAATGTGAACATTGAATGAAGTAGAAGGTGATAGACCTGGAAGAAATTAACTGGGGTTTTCACATAACTTCTGCCCATTATGGCCATTTTTTTTCTTCTGTGCTTGTTATCAATAACCTCTAATATGTGGATGGCTTCCAAATCTAAATGATCTAATCTTGAAGTTCAGATTTATGTTTCCAACTACTCAATGCAGCACTCCATATATATCAAAGTCACCACAAGTGCAACATGCCAAAATTAAATTAAATTTACACTTTAAACCTTCTGAAACGCTCATATTCTCTATTCCATTTGATGCATTACCAACCATTCAGTCTCAAGTATTTTCATTTGTTTCCCTTCCTCATCCCCAGTCCCAATTGTAAGCAAGTCCTGCCATTTTACCTCCTACTTGTTGTTGTTATGTGCTGTCAAGACTTTACCGACTCATAACAACCTTAGGAGCAAAAGAACAAAACACTGCTGAGTCCTGAACATTCCTCACAATCATTGTTAAGCTTGAGCACATAGCATGTCCTTTCAAGGGACTGTTATCTCTTGATATGTGTTCTGCTTTCTAAGAAACAGTCTAACTGTACTTCTTCAAACAAAGATTTACTTATTTTTCTTGCAGTCCTTGGTACTATTAACATTCTTCTCCCACACCATAACTCAAATGCATCAACTTGTCTATGGTTTTCTTTATTCATTGTCCAATTTCATATGCATATGAAACCATTGAAAATATCATCGCTTGGGTCAGATGGACCTCTTTTCTCTCAAACACTTTAAAGAGGTATTGTGCAGCTGATTTGCATACTACAATACTTCATTTGATTTGACTGATGTTTCCATTACTGGTGTTAGTGGATCTAAGCAAAATGAAGTCCTTGACAAATTCATTCTTTCTCCATTTATCATAATGTTATTTATTGGTCCAGTGGTGAAGATTTTTGTTTTCTTCGCATTGTGGTCTTTGAGCTCCATCAGTAAGTATTTTAAGTACTCTTCACTTTCAGCAAGTAGAGTTGCATGATCTACTTATCACCAGTTGTTAATAAGTCTTTCTTCAATCCTGATACTGTATTCATCTTCATATAATCAAAGTTTCTCAGATTGGTCAGAGGAGAGTTTGAATAAGCACGGTGAAAGAATACAGCTCTGACAGACCCCTTTCCTAATTTTAAACCATTCAGTGCCCCGTTGTTCTTTTCAAATGGCTGCCTCTTTTTTTGTGTGTACAGGCTCTTCATTAGTATAATTAAGTGCTCCAGAATATTCATTCTCCACAGTGTTATCCATAACTTGTCAAGATCCACACAGTTGAAAGCCTTTGCATAGTCAATAAAGCACAATTAAGCATCTTTCTGGTATTCTATGCTTTCAGCCAAAATCCATGTGATGTCAGCAATTATATCCCACATTAAACATTGTCCATTTCTTTTTAGTACAGTGACTCAGTGCATTCCTTCTTATTTTGATGCTTTCTGGATAATTCAATATTTTGCTCATGGAATCCTCACTATTCCAAAAATAATTACTAGTGGTTGGAATGGAAAGGTAAGAAACAAAAAGGAAAGATCTGTAGTTAAAAAATATGGCCTT
>NW_006408945.1:1102988-1103988 GCF_000296735.1 Chrysochloris asiatica | reverse complement strand
CTACTAGAGCTCCTTTGAATAGTAGTGGTATTAACTGGTTTTCCTTGTAAGTGTATGGATAGTGTTTTATCACAGGTAACACCATGCTTCAAGATAGATCTTGAAATGTTCTTTTTTATGACAAATGTGATGCTATTCCTTTTCAATTTATCACTTCCAGCATAGTAAACCATATGATTGTCAGATTCAAAATAGCCAATACAGTTCATTTCAGCTCACTAATGCCTTTATGTGTTCCACTTCCATTTTTGACAACTTCTAAGTTTCTAAATTCATACTTTGTGTATTCCATATTCTGATAATTAATTGATGTTACAGCTATTTCTCCTCATTTTCAGTTGTGACCCATGAGCAAATGTAGGTCCCATAACCTTTTCTCCATTTATGTCATCTTGATGAACTCTACTTTGTGGAGTAAGCTCTTCCACAATTGTGTCTTGAGAGCCATTTTACTTAAAGGTTCATCTTCCGGCACCTTATCTGACAATGTTTTGTCACTATTAGTAAAGTTTCAATGTTCAATATTCTGGTGCTATTCGACAGTATTCCATTGATATTCATTAGCTATACATTCAGAAGTAATCATTCTTTTCTTCTTCCTACTCTGTCTTAGTATGGAAGCTCAGCTGAAACCTGTCCAACTAGGTGTACCCTACTAGTATTTAAAATACCGGTGGCATAGTTTCCAACAGCAAAGCAACACACTGGCCACCACAGTAAAATTTACTGATAGATGAGTGGTCGTTTTTACCTCCTAGATTATTTCTAAAAACAAGTCATTGATTGAAATATGTCCCCTATATATTGTTAACTTTCTTGGGCTGTTATATAATGAGCAGATATAAAATGATACAATTATCCATTGTAATGTGATTTTATGTGATCAATCAATCGGTTTTAAGAGGGTAAAGATGGGATGTAACAAACCTTAATTAGGTTGCATTGTTGTTGTCGTTAAGTGCTATCAAGTCAATTTCGACCCATAGCGACCCTGTACAGG
>NW_006408945.1:1098798-1101789 GCF_000296735.1 Chrysochloris asiatica | reverse complement strand
ACAATCAAGTGTTCTGAAATACTCATACTTCGCAATGTTGTCCATAGCTTGTCATGATCCACACAATTGAAAGCCATTGCATACTCAATAAAGCACAGGTAAACATCTTTCTGATATTGTCTGCTTTCAGCCAAGATCCATTGGACATCAGCAATGATATCTGTTTCAGTAGCATTAGATAACTAATACAAAGTGAAACTCTCTTCTTTTTGCTATGAAATGTTAGGTGTACCTCATATCTTGCTTGAACTACAGGAGGCATCAGAACAGGTCTTCCTTTTACCAATTTCATCACCTACAAATAGATCTTCTTCTTACATGTATATCCAAGTTTTCCCTCTCATGGAGTGATATCTCCAAGAAAATTCCCATTCTTTAAGTATGTCCATAGCTTCTCAGTGGCCACAGGTTTTAGGTGAATTTGTTAACACATAAGCAATATTCTGCCATGTGGCTCCTGTCTAATGCTCTTGATTCTCATCTCTTTCTACTCCTTGCCTCATATATTTGAATAATTGCCAATTACTCCAAATTGATTTCAATTCATAGGTCCAAAGTTAAGACTGTCTCTTTTATCTCTGCCTTTGTTTATGCTCTTTTCAACTCATTAAATACCTGTATTACTTAACTTATTCATACATCACCCCCATTGGCTGCCTGATAGGAGACCTATGATGCAGTGACTAAAACAGAGGGGTTCCAACCCACCATATACTATGTAGGAGATATATGTAGCAATCTGTTTCTGTAAAGATTTAAAGGTTTAAAAACACTATATGAAAGTCATTACTCTTTCCTATAGTGTGTTCCTATAGGATAAGCGCAATGAGTCGCAATGAGTGAGAAACAACTGTATGACACTTAAGAACAATAACAATAGAACAATTATGAATAGGAATCAATTAGATGGCAATGGATTTTGTTTACCTTCTGCATTGTTGTTATTATGTGCCGTAGAGTAGATGCTGACCCATAGTGACACTATATAGGGTTCCGTGGAACAGCCAGTGAGCTTGAACCACCGACCTTGATGTTCAAAGTGCACCGACCTTGATGTCCAGCGCATTAACCCACAGCGCCACAACAGGGCTCCTCTGCATAAGTGTATCCCCGGCAAAAGTTCTATAAGTACACTAGTTCTTGCTTTGTTTCATTTTTTATCAGGAAATATTTCTGGGACTGGAAATAATCTTCTATACTTCTTGAAATGTGTACCCATAGTATTTACCATATTGATGTGTGCTGTGGAACTGATTATAACTTGTAGTTACTCTGTTTTTGTATGCCTTCAAGTCAGTTCCAATCATAGCAACCATGTATAGCATTTCTTAGGAGCAGTTGATGGGTTTAAACTGTTGACCTTGCGATTATCAGTCCAGTGCTTATCATACAGCAGTTTCTTAGGCAGTAATCTTTAAAGAGCAGACTGCCAAGTCTTTTTTTCCCTTTGAGCAGCTGATGTGTTAGTACCACCAGCCTTTCAGTTAGCACCTGTGTGCTTAACCATTGAGTCACCAGGGGTCCTTAGCACATACCATTATTGTTGTTGTTGTTGTTATGTGCCATGGAGTCGGTTCCGACCCATAGCGACCCTGTATAGGGTTTCCGAGGGTGTAAATCTTTACGGGAGTAGAAAGCCTCATCTTTCTCCCGCGGAGCAGCTGGTAGTTTCGAACCACTGACCTTAAGGTTCGCAGCCCAATTCGTAACCACTACGCTACCAGAGCTCCTTAGCACATACCATACTGTAGTGTAATTGCTTTCTATTTTTTCATTTGTTTCTGCTATTAGAATTCTGAATTCTTTGATCACAAGAGAGTGTTCTAATTGTCTTGATAGATTATAGTACCTATATTTTAGTGTCTTGCACTTAGTAGATATTTTATGATGGTATAATGACCAGTGCTTTGAAACTCAATAAATCAAACAATTTATTTGGAATAGACCTATTGAGTTTGTTTTATAAGTATGTAAGACGAGAATCTTATAAATAAAATCTCCTGTTATGTGAAACTTTATCTTTGAGGATTTTGACATGCTTATGGAGTGGCTTTCTGATTTCTGCCTCCAGGTGGCAAAATCTCAGTAAGTTTTGGAGCACACCCAAGAGAAAAAGATAAATAAAATTACCCATATGGTTAGCATGCTATTCTTGTTCTGTAAACATGCAGGAGATATCAAAAGTTATAAATATGTTAAGTACCTTTCTATCCCAACTGTGCCCTTAAATGGTTACATAGCTTATAAGTTGATTGAACATTTATACAAATTCATGATGATGGATAATACTGAATTGTATCTGATTAAATGTTTTATTTGGAAATGTTACTATTCTTCCACTTGCTAACAATGAAAAGGTGAATTAATTACAAGATATTGAGAATCTTTACATTTTAATTAGAAATAAATTAAGAAAATCTCATAAACTGTGGAAAAAGCAAGAATTAATCAGCAACAGTATTCATGCACAGATAATGGAGTTGGAATGTGTTATCCTTTCCAATAAAAATATAATCTTTAAAAAAGAAATACAACTGGATTTCCTAATTGCCATCTTTATTGAGCCAATACAGCAGACTCATAAGGAATAAAGAGGCACTTCATGTGTTATCTGATAGATTTCTGAAAAAGAGTTCAGGGACAGGTAAAAGCAGGGAAAAAAAGGTTAAATGTATATATGAGAAGTGAGTTGTTTACTAATCATGATTTTTTTTTTCTTTTTTTTAGAAAAAGAAAATCTGTAATTTAAACCGTTGGCAGGGGGAGGGAGCTGAAGCAATCTAGGGAATCCAATTGTACAAAAGGAGTATATACTAAACTCAGTACATCTGTTTGACTGTAACATTTGTTGTTATTGTTACGTGCCTTTGGAACATTAGAGCTTGTGAATTAGGTTGTGGAAGACACAGATAGAGAACAATGGTAGTGTCGTCGTTGTCAGGTGCCATCGAGTTGGAACCGACTCATAGCGACCACATGAAAAGCAGAACA
>NW_006408945.1:1089557-1097239 GCF_000296735.1 Chrysochloris asiatica | reverse complement strand
CCCAGAGAATCTTTCAATAACGAAAGTCGAGGCTTGAATTTCTTCAGTTCCCCCAGCTTGAGAAATGCTGTCTGTATTCTTGCTTTTTGGTTTTCTGATTCCAAATCTTTGCATATTTTATTATAGTGTTTGGCTTTATCTTCTCTAGCTGATATTTTAATTTTTCTGTTCAGCTCTTGGACCTCCTCATTTCTTCCATTTGCTTTAGCATCTCTACCATGGAGAGCAAGTTTCAGAGTGTCCTCTGACATCCATTTTGACCTTTTCCTTCTTTCTTGTCTTCTTAATGACGTTTTTGCTCTCTTCACGTATGGTGGTCCTGATGTCATCCCACAACTCTTCTGGTCTTCGGTCTTTTTAGTGTTTAATGTATCAGATCTGTTCTTCAGATGATCTCTAAATTCAGTTGGAATAAAAACAATTGTATAGTTCTGTTGTATATAATTCTCATGTTCTTCATCTCCATGTCTAAGTACATCTCCTGCAATCAACATGTTTTACCATATTACTTTGATATTAGAAGACCTTTTATCTTAATTGTATTGGCAGTGACTTCTCGGTGTTGCTATCAGTTGGAACTGACCAGATAGTTCTTAGTCACTATGAGTTGGAACCAACTTGACTGCACTTAACAACAACAGTAATGTATTTACTGTTTAAATGCAAAGGGAAGTACCAGAATTGTCTTCAAATATTTTTCTCTGATCCTATTAAGTGCAAATATATTTTTTTCAATCATGTAAAATAATTAAAGACATTAAGTATATGTTTATTTATCAGCAAGCATTTATTGTTGTTGTTTTTATGTGCTGTAAAATCGATTCTGACTCATAGTCACCCAGTATAGTTTCTGAGGAATAGCTGTTGAGTATGAACCACCAACTTTGCAGTTCAAATTGTCTTTGTGGTCCAGCGTTTATCCTACAGCATATGCTTCAAAAGTCATGGTGTGACACTAAAGGCTAAACACAACCTAAGAAGAGGTTGGTTGTTCAAACCCACCAGTAGCTCCTCAGAAACCCTCTGCAAAGTCACTATGAGTTAAGTACCATCTCAAAGGCACTTAACTATAGCAACAACAACATGTTTCAAGAAAAGGAGAGAAAGCAAAAACAAAGAATAACTATGTTGTCGTTGTTGTTATGTGCCATGGAGTCAATTCCGACTCATAGCGACCCTATACAGGGTTTCCGAGGCTGTAAATCTTGATGGGAGCAGAATGCCTCATCTTTCACCTGCAGAACAGCTGGTAGTTTCGAACTGCTGACCCTGAGGTTCGCAGCCTGATTAGTAACCACTACGCTACCAGAGCTCCTTAAGAATAACTATAGCAAATGATTTAATAAATTTTTATTCAGATAGTATGTTCCTTGTTCATCCAAGAGGTTTTGAATGTGGTGTTAAGTAAGAAACATACAGTCCTCACAGGAATGTTTACTGTCATGTAAATGAGCTATAACCAAATTGTGATCAAAATAAACCCCTTCTGATTAGAGGAGCAGATAGAATTACTGGAAAGATTGAAGAACGAAAATCCTTTGGTAGTCTTGTGAAGATCCAGTAACCACAGATGCTACTGATGAATAGAAAGAGGACCTTTAGGAGTGGTAGAAAGACAGACTAGAACTGATACCTGCAGCCCAAAAGTTAACTTGAGGGTCAATCCACTAGCTTTGAGATCCCAGGACAATTTTTGGAAAGAAGTATTTCTTCCCACTGCCAGGTAGATTGTATTGTTAGAAAGAAACGCAACTTTGTCATATCCATAAAAAGAATCAGACACTCTTCTCCACTGAATTAGGCAACAAAGGAGATTGTTACTGAGGCAGCATCAGTTTAAGACTTCACCAAGAAGAAAAACTATCATTTTAATAGTATAGATAACAAATATATTAAATTTAACAATGATCTATTTAATAAACTTCCAAAGCATTCAAGACTGGAATTAAGAAGCTAAAACCATTCTTTGTAATATCATCTGATATTCACATTCAATTTCAGCATAACTAAAGTGATATTGACTAGCTCTGTTGTTTACTGACCCTAGTGAACACTGAGAAAAAGGGAGTAATTCCCAGTGACAGGTTAACTGGAATATAGAGTCAAGCTTTCTTCTATATCCTGTAAGACTACAGGCATTAATGCAAAAAGATATTCTAATTTGTATTTAGGATAGAACAACATCTCTGTTGTCATTAATTATGATTGGCAATCTTTAACTAAGGGAGTGCCAAACACTCTGAAAGCTGTCACATACGTTTGTAAATTTCCTCATGCTGATTTTAAGCATGACAAGGTTCTCATTTTCTTTCTATCCCCAAAATTCCTGAACACTGAAGGGAAAAAAAAAAGTAAACGTCAATATTGAAGGAGACTGTTGAAGTTCTACTACAATGGTTTTGGTCATTGGGTAATTTTTGTGACTTAGAAAACTATGACAGAGTTTTAATATAGAAATCCATTGGTTTACATTCCAAGTGCACTTAAATGAGCTCAAAGGCAATTATCCCATGCACAATATGTATTCAATATGCTCCTGAATTCATGTATTCTCATACCAACTCTTCATGGTGTTAGTCAGAAAGTCCTTTGTAATGCTGACCTTTTCAGGTTTTGAAAAGTTAAAAGAAATCAAAAAGCATGAGGCACAAATCAGAGTTCTGCCCAGAAAACAACTATGGGTATAAACAATACTTTTCAAATGTCTTTTAGACTACTTATCAACATAAAAAAGCAGTTCCCTAGAAACTTAAAAGAATGTAAATTTAAAATAACCTGAGTTGCTTTTTATTCTTCCCTCATGCTCTATAAAAATAGCACAGTCTGTCATCTGACTTTATCATACGTTATCACAATTCCCTACAGCCTAAGTAATATGAAAAAGAAAAGATATCACCAAAGATAAACTTATTCTAAAGGTGATTTAGGATTAATCTAAGCTAAATTGAAAGTGCTCAACATATTTAATCATTCTGCTAAGCAAATAATCCAGAGAGTGATACTATATGAAGAAGAATGTAACTTCAAATCTGGAGGAAGTCTCCTTAGCAACCTATGATATGCAAATGACACAACCTTGCTTGCTGAAAGTGAAGAGAACTTGAAGCATTACTAATGAAGATGTAATCCTTCCGTATGGATTACATCTCAACATGAATAAATAAAAGATCATCACAACTAGACCAATAAACAACATCATGATAAACAAAGAAAAGACTGAAGTTGTCAAGAATTTCATTTTACTTGGATCCACAACCAAGGTCAATGAGTGGAAATAGCAGTCATGAAAACTATTTTATTGTGAAAATATGCTGCATAAAATCTTTCAATGATTAAGGTGTTCTTAACCCAAGCCTCCACCACTTGTCTGTCAGTTTGCAGTTCTGTAGTGGTGTTTGTGTGTTGCTGTGATTCTGGAAGGTATGCCCCTGGAATTTTAAATTTCAACAAGGTTGCCTATGGTGGACATGTTTAAGATAAGCTTCCAGACTAAGACAAACTAGGAAGAAGGAAAGACAGACTACTTGAGAATATTTAGTCACTGAACACCTTTTGAATAGCAGTGAATCACTGTCAGAAAGCACCAGGATACTGAATACTTAAATATGATGACTAGCACCAGAATATTATCCAATATAGTGCTGGTAAATAAGCCCCTTAGGTTGGAAAGCACTCAAAATACAACTCCTCAAAATAGAGTTGACCTTGATGACACAAATGGAATAAAACATTTGGAATATTCATTGGCTGATGGGGCACAATTCAAAATGAGGAGAAACGGCTGTAAATATCCATTAATAATCTGAACATGGAATGTACCAAGTAAAAATCAAGGAAAATTGGAAGTTGCCAAAACTGAAATGGAACACATAAACATAAACATCGATATCCTAGGTATTAGTGAGCTGAAATGGACTGGTATTGGTCATTTTGAATCTGACAACCACATGGTTTACTATGCCAGGAATGACAAATTGAAGAGTAATGACATCACATTCAACATCAAAAAGAACATTTCTACATCTTTTTTCAAGTACAATGTTATCTGTGTTTGGATAGTATCCATATGCTTACAAAGAAATCCAGTTAATACAACTATTATTTAAATTATGCACCAACTACCAAAGCCAGTGATGATGAAATTGAAGAATTCTGCTAACTTCTTCTATTTGAGAATGGTCAAACATGCAATCCAAAGGTACTATTAATTACTGGTGATTGCAATGCAAAGGTTGGAAACAAAGGAAGAGTTAGTTTTGAAAAATATGGCATTGGTGGTTGGAACAATGTTGGAGATTGCATGATAGAATTTTGCAAAACCAATGACTTCATCATTGAAATGCTTTTTTTTAAAACAACCTGAATGGCTCATGGACTTCACCAAATAGAATACTAGAAATTATATTGACAGCATCCGTGTAAAGAGACTGTGGAAAAGCTCCATGTTAAAGAAGGCCAGGGACAGACTGTGAAACAGACCATCAATTGCTCATGGATAGAGGACTTCCAAATTTCTTGGTATAGACGAGTGAGTGCCTCCAGTCCTCATCATTTAATAAAATGGCAAGGACTGGAGGCACTCACTTATCTATGCCTAGAAATTTGGAAGTCCTCTATCTGGCTAATTGTTCAATATCCATATTTGTACCCATTCCAAAGGGATATGACCCAACAGAATGTGGAAACCATTGGACAATATCATTAATATTGAATGCAAGTAAAATTTTGCTGAAGATATCCAAAGTGGCTGCATCAGTATATTCACAAGGAAGTGCCAGAGGTTCAAGCTGGATTCAGATAAGGACATGAGCAAAAGTTATCCTTGCTGACATCAGCTGGATCTTGGCTGAAAGCAGAGAATACCAGAAATATATATAACTGTGCTCTACTGACTAAGTGTGGATCAATGATGTGCATTCCGGAACATTTAATTGTGCTCAGGATGTGCTTGTTCATAGACCAAGAGGCCAATGTTTGAAGAGAAGAAGGGCACACTGAATAGTTTAAAATTAGAGATGGTGTGTGCCAAAGTTGTATTATTTCACCATACTTATTCAATCTGCATGCCGAGTAAATCATACGAGAACCTGGGTTATGTGAAGAAAAACATGGCATCAGGATTGGAGGAAGATTCATTAACAACCTGTGATATGCAGATGATACAACCTTGCTGAAAGTGATGAGGACTTAAAATATTTACTGATATCAAAGACCACACCCTTTGGTATGAGTTACACCTCACTGTAAGGAAGACAAAAATCTTCACCATAAAAGCAGTAAATAACATCAAGAAAAATGGAGAAATGATTGAAATTGTCAAAGACTTCATTTTGCTCAGGTCAACCATAAACATTCATGGAAGCAGCAGTCAAGAAATCAAATACGGTTTTGTATTTGACAAATCTGCTGCACAAGACTTCTTTAAAGCATTCAAGAGAAAAGGTGTCAATTTTAGAACTAAGCTGTGCCTGACCAATATAGGACAAATGTTCCCACACTGTGGACACTCAGTGTGGTTCGTTCATTTGTGGCTATGGCCAAAATTTACACAGTCTCTGTGTTTACAACTCTATCTATTAGACTTTAAATTAGCAATCCATTTGGAACTATTACAGTTTGTTCTGTCTGCTTCTGTTGCTTTCTAACAGTTAATGTTTATATCCACAGTTTAAGTTCTACTTTTGCATGTTCTGTAAGTTGGGTTTTTTTTTCTGCCTTTGTGATTTTAAATTCTTCTTCCTTTGGGAAACATGTTTTAATATTAAACAAGAATTATGTATTTAGTAACAAGTATGAACAGGACAGGCTGCTGACTTTGTGGAACTTACAATGTACAAGTACAAAAGTAAAACGTACTTCCATGATGGAATCCTAATAATTCCTACTGATAAAAGCACATGACACAATGGCCATTCAATTTATAGATATGTTCTTACTTGGCACATTTCATTTTGGTCAAAGATATACTTTCATAACCTATCAAAGACAGGAACACAGAATAGTAGCCAGTTCTTTACTTTCTGACAGTTATGTCATTGGTGTTAGGTGCCAGTACATAGCCAACCTATGCGCCACAAAGTGAAACCGGCCCAGTCCTGTTCCTGCGTCATTCTCACAATTATTGCTACACTTGAGGCAATTGCAACTGCCACTGTGTCAACCCATCTTGTTGGGGTCTTCCTCTTTTTCACTGACTGTGCACTTTACCAAGCATGATGTCATTCTCTAGGAACTGGTGCCTCCCAGTAACATGTCCGAAGTATGAGAGACAAAGAGCTTCTAAAGAGCATCTGACTACACTTCTTTCAAGATGAATTTGTTTGTTCTTCTGAAACACTATAATTAAATTAATCAATTCTTCTTGGGTCTTTCTTAATCATTGTCCAACTTTCAGATGCATAGGAAATTAATTGTCCAGTTAATTGACTTGATCTTTATAAATAAAATGTCAAATGATTTTAAAAATGTTTACGATTTATAAAATTTTATTCTTTAAATCAAGGATGGTGAGATATTTTTACTTTGAATGTGTTGTCAGGAGGGATCAGTTCCTAGAGAAGGACATCATGCTTGGTAATGAAGAAAGTCAGTGAAAAAGGAGCAAGACTCCCAATAAGATGGACTGACACATTGGCAGCAACAGTGGACACAAACCTAACTATTGTGAATGTGGCCCAGGACCAGGCAGTGTTTCATTCTGTTGTGCAGAGGGTTTCTATGAGTCAGGACTAATTCGATGGCACCTAACATCAATAACAATATAAGATAAATGTATAATTAAAGTACTATTTTCATATTTTTCTGTTTCTTTGAAAGGCATTTCAGTTTCAAATCCTGCCTTTACCAATACCTAGCAGTATGGTCTTGGACAATTTTCCTAATGTTTATGTGCCTGGATAATAATTATAGTTACATAATGGGGATTTAGAGGAAATGAAAGAGTTATGGACATAAAACATATAGAACTGTATGTATGACACAAAATGAACCCTCAACATTATAGTTATTAAGGTTTCAGCATTTTGCAGGCCACAGTAAGAGGCCAAATCAACCACTGGGTGCTTTATGCATTCATTACCTCAGAGAAAATTATTTTGAATATGCCAAAAGGAAATATATTAGGAAAACTAGTCTAACTAATGAAAATGTTTATAGTTTAACTCATATGCTACTAAACTCATAATAACTTTGTGTCATTTACCTAGATGTGAAAAGCTACAAAAACGTTCTTCCTTAGGAGTACATCATTACCGCTTACATTTATCTCCTATAGCTTATTCAAGGTTCTTAAAGGAGTTTGGAAAAATTCAATTACCTTTAATTCCATTTTTTATGAACTTTTGATGCCTTCAGATAGTACATACTATAATATAGCCAAAGATGTAAAAATTAACATACACTGATCGAATGGAATCACAGGTGTGATTTATGATGCTTCCAATTTAAATAATGTTTCTTTTGGGGTTTTAAAGGGCAGAGTCAGTCTTTGGAGGTTAATATAAAAAATGTGTTAGTATGTGTTTTGGTTTCAAAATTCTATCTTGGGAAGTCTTACTAAAACATCACAACATTAAATATAAACATCATCACTCATCTCTCAGTTTGTCGTACTGTGGTAGCTTTCATGTTGCTGTGATGCTGCAAGCTAGGCCACCGGTATTTAAAATACCAGCAGTGTACAT
>NW_006408945.1:1085287-1086252 GCF_000296735.1 Chrysochloris asiatica | reverse complement strand
CTGATCTTTGAAATTTTCTGTTCAACTCTTGGACCTCCTCATTGCTTCCATTCACTTTAGCATCTCTACAATGGAAAGCAAGTTTCAGTGTCTGTTCTGATATCCATTTTTACCTTTTCCTTCTTTCTTGTCTTCTTAATGAATTTTTGCTTTCTTAAAGTATGATCTTCTTGATGTCATCCCACAACTCCTCTGGTCTTTGGTCTTTAGTGTCTAATGTATCAAATCTGTTCTTCAGATGATCTCTAAATTCAGGTGGGATATATTTCACAGTGTAGGAGTCTACAAATCTGAATTTAGATCCCTGACTCTGGGGAAAAGTCCTTGTATCCTTTCAGCAACTGTAGGCCTAGTATTCCTTGGAGATTTCCATGTGTCTTGGCATGAATCTTTCACTGAATCTCAAAACTTCATAGTGCAGAAACCCAAGTTCTAAGGATGAACTTCACTCCTGATTCTTCTTTCTTGGTGATTGTATGTCTCTCCCTTTCTGTTCTCTTGTCTCTCCTTTTATATCTCAAAAGGGATTGGCTCACAATGCAACCTAATCCTGTGGGTTGCTTCCTGCCTCACTGACACTGTAGACATGAGGATGTATAACACATCAGATAAGAAGTGAGAATTTATAACACATAGGATTATTCAATCATGGCTGATCACACCATTTCATATCATTGGAGTGATTGTATTTTATTAAAGCTCATCATGGAGGATACTTATCTCTTTAAAGTCAAACCACTGGGAATCCAAACTCAGCAAAGTTGACACTAAATTTTAACTTTCAAAGCACCCAAGGACAAACATAAATATAATCTATGATAATACTATGCTACTATCCAGGCCCAACCTTTCTTAGCTTCAGCGATCAGAAGAGATCAGTCACATTCAGGGTGGTATGGTCATATCCCAAGCAAGTAAAGTTTTACTAAAGGTAATACAAAAACGGCTACAATCATACATTGACA
>NW_006408945.1:1082560-1083276 GCF_000296735.1 Chrysochloris asiatica | reverse complement strand
TGATTAACCACTACACTACCAGAGCTCTTTCCATACAATATAGTTCATAGGGAAGTTTTACATAATATCATTTAAGTGTCTGCTCTCACTGTCATATAATTGCATCCCAAGACTATAATAGATGCAATGTTAATTTTATGATGAAACGTTTCCATAACCAGGAATTTTATGATCTTGATTTGTGAAAGTAGAAGCATGTGATAGTATTCAGAATTAAATTAGAAACCAAGAATAGCCATGACAGTATTCAAAAGATTGTGAATTAAAACCATCTTTGGTATTATTTAATTAACATTAACAGTCTAAAAAATAAATTCAGTCATTATAATAGTTGAAAAGAAATTAAAAACTTGTAGAATTTCTTTCCAAAATTTGCTTTAACCTGTTTGCTGCGTATAATAACCAAGTTCCTAAATTGGTAATCATTGTTGCCTGGAATAAAGATTTTTGAGAAGTGCGTATTTTAAATTAATTTTGTAGCTATTGAGTTATAAAATGTCTTGAATTATCTGCAAAGACAGAAAGAATCGGTGATGGCAAATACTTTAACTTAGATTCTTTTTCATCTTGTATGTTTTTCTTTCAACATAAAAAAATAGTTTTGATACATCAGCAGACACTGTCTGCATATACCAGATTTCTTTGCCATTACTCTATTTAAAGGACTAAAGCCATTTAGTTTTCATTCCTATGCCTTACATCATTTCCCAAGAAGT
>NW_006408945.1:1065677-1081665 GCF_000296735.1 Chrysochloris asiatica | reverse complement strand
CAACCAGAATTTTTATTTGTAGAATCAATGTTGCATAATAATTCCTTTTGATTTATTAAACATCATAAAGACTACATGAAATTCCAGTAATAGATATCAAAATTCTTTGTTGTACATCTCTTTGGTCAAATGAAAAGCTTATATTCACACTGTCATACGTATTTTCAGATGTAAGCATGTTTTATGTACCATACAGGCAAGTGTTTCTGGTCCATATTAAAGATGAATTATTCTTTCATAATTTACTGAGTGTCTACTGTGTACTTGTTGTGAAGTGCCGTCGAGTCGGTTCCGACCCATAGCGACCATGTATAGGGTTTCCAAGGAGCAGCTGGTGAGCTTGAACCACCGACCTTGCAGTTCAAACGGCTTTGCAGTCTGGCACATTACCCTGCAGCGCCACACCAGGACTACTGTGTACTGTGGTGGTGATGTGCGGTGGAGTCAGTTCTGACTCATAGGGATCCTGTACAGGGTTTCGAGGCTGTAAATTTTTCGGGAGTGGAACAGCTGGTAGTTTTGTACTGCTGACCAATTCCTAACCATTATGCTATCAGAGCTCCTTAGGTGTCATCAAGTCTATTCCAATCCATAGTGGCCTTATACACAACAAAATGGAACTCTGCCAGGTCATGGTCCATCCTCACAGCCACTGTGTGGCATTAAAGGTCTCTTTCTTTTTGCTGGTCATTTTACTAAACATGTTTAATATCCTTTCCTCAGGACTTGGCTGTTGTAACACGGCCAAAGTTGAATTCTTGACTGCTGTCTCTGTAAGTATTGATTGTAGGTCCAAGCAATATAAAGTCTTTGACAACTTCATTTTTTTTCCTCCGTTTATCATGATGTTATTTATTGGTTCGGTTGTATTTTTGTGTTCTTCTCATTGCGGTGCCATCCATACTGAAGGCTGTAGTTTTTGTTGTTGTTGTTGTTGTTCTGTTTTGTTTTTTATCTTCATCAGTAAGTATTTTAAGTTCTCTTTGTTTTCAGTAAGCAAGTTTGTATCATCTGCATATCACAAGTTATTAGTGACTCTTCCTCCAATCTTGATGTCATGTTTTTCTTCATATAATCCATGTTCTCAGATTCTTTGTTCAGCATATTTTTTGCTCAGCATACAGATAGAGCAAGTTCTTTTTTTATGTATACAATCCTAGAACACACCTTTCCTGATTTTAAACCATTCAGTATCCTCTTGTGTTATTTAAAAGTTTGCCTCTGTTTATGTACAAGTTTGTCTGGAATTCCCATTCTTCACAATGTTATCCATTGTTAATGTAGCCCGATATATACTGATTACTAAAGATTCTTGGTGTAGCACTGTAGGATAAGCACTGGATTCTTAGCCAGTGTCAGTGGTACAAACATACCAACCATTCGTGGGAAAACTTGGAGTTTAAGGTCACTATGTTGTTGTTGTTAACTGCCATCGAGCTGTTTCCAACCCATAGCCACCCTATATATTTTCCAAGGAGCAACTGTTGAGCTTGAAGCACCGACCTGCGTTTTAAAGCGCTTTGCAGCCTAGTGCAAAGGTAGCTCTGAGTAAGAACCAATTTGAGAGTACTTCAACTCTGGTAGCATAGTGGTTACGAATCGGGCTGCGAACCGCAAGGTCAGCAGTTCGAAACTACCAGCTGTTCCGTGGGAGAAAGATGAGGCTTTCTGCTCCTGTAAAGATTTACAGCCTCGGCAACGGACTCCACGGCACATAGCAACAACAATAACAAATATAAAGAGTCGGGCTGCCAACCTCAAGGTTAGCAGTTCGAAACTACCAGTGCTTCTGCGGGAGGAAGATGAGGCTTCCGTCAAGATTTACAACCTCAGAAACCCTGTGCAGGTTCGCTATGACTCCACGGCACATAGCCACCAGAGTACACAGTAGTCCTGGTGTGGCGCTGTAGGTTAATGTGCCAGACTGCAAAGCCGTTTGAACTGCAAGGTCGGCAGCTCAAGCTCCCCAGCTGCTCATAAGAAACCCTATACATGGTCACTATGGGTCAGAATCCACTCAACGTCACTTAACAACAACAATAACAAATATTGGTTACTAAATATATTCGTTTGTTGTGCAACGTTTTAAAAACCTTAGCATTAAGATCCAGTTACACTGCTTTATATTCTTCATATGAAGTATATATGATCATCTACTTCAGACAATTTATTAAAGTAAATCAAGGTAACATTATCCCCACCTTTATTTTTGGTGACAGTATCTGAAGAAGACAATTTCCTTCCAGCCCTCTAAGCATTTCTTCCTTTTAAACCGACGACCACCAAGTTCTAGTCTGGGAATGATAAAGTTACTTTGCAAAGCAAATAAAACAAGATTTTAGCCCCTTACTGAACTATGTATATTCTGGATGAATTGTGTTTTTATTGCAAAGCAATCTAGTAATCATGTGTATAAAATTGAGGACGAAACCATCCTGCCCACAGCATTCTCTATTTATCATCTGGGTTTAATAATCCACTGCACAAGACTTAGATGGTATGTTCATCGTTATGAGGTTACTTAGGGAAGTTCACAGGTGACAAAGCAGAATCAGAAAATGCTCAGGGCACAGTCCTTCCTTTCAGGACAGCCTCTGCTTTGCCACGCCTGCAGGTAGATCTGTCTCTGGCCCTAAGCCCCTTGGCCTCACCTCTACCAAATGACAGCCGTGCTACAAGGCTATTTTAGGAATTCTGATGAATGCCCGTGAGGCACACCATTTCATCATAGTTTT
The DNA here is from genome assembly GCF_000296735.1 of Chrysochloris asiatica. NCBI lineage: Eukaryota > Metazoa > Chordata > Mammalia > Afrosoricida > Chrysochloridae > Chrysochloris > Chrysochloris asiatica. The sequence continues at coordinate 1,078,930 of NW_006408945.1, read as the reverse complement.
CAACCTAAAGGCATTTGGCTCTAGTTCCATGAGTTGGCAAACTTAGTTCCCCCAGTTAAGTGCCTCACCCTATCTGTGAGCAAGCCTCCTGCCGGAAATCACTCATGTTTACTTACTCTGATGGGAAACCCATTGCTCTGTCTCATTCTGTGGTTCTTGGTTTCTTGTTGTAACTGCTCCTCTGCCACTCCTCCAATTTCATAGCTTTCTGTTACTGGGTTCAAGAGGTTCAATAAGCAGAGATCTCTGGGTCTAAAGGATACCTTCCATTCCTGGCTCTTTTTTGCTGGTAATGAGATCCTCAAATTCTCTTTACAAGATGGTGTATTTCCTACTCATATTAGAGTTCCAGCTTTTCACAATTAATCCTGTTAGCAATCACAACTGAATGATATAATCTATCTTCATATTTTACCCACCTTCTCTTACCCAGACCCATCAGGAAAAAGTTGTTTGTTAGGAGTTACAAAGAGGCATAGTAAATAATTCACTACACTGCAGGCCTCTCCCTGGCTCTTCCAACTATTGTCCTTTTCATCCATGAAAGGTTAACTTTCCCATCCCAGTCCTAAACAGTCATTAGCAATTAGCCCTTCAGCTTGGCACAGAATCTTAAGCGGGATGTTACTCAGTTATCACCCATTCATGTCTGCTGTAAATATTCATTTGGTTTGGTCAAGTTCTTTAAAAGTTCAACTCATTTTCACCTTGTTTGGCGCCTTACCAAATTTAAGTGAAAGAAGATTATCCCCTTGCTCTGAGTCTTTCTTAAGTTAAGGCACTATGTTACATTTTCCCTGCTGTATAACCCATTTATTCATTCCTTTACCTTCACTATTATTTCTCCTTCTTTCCATTTGTCTTTTTTTTTCTACCTAAGTAAGAACATCATATTCAACTACTGGGCCTGTCTAGTAGACTGCTGGTAGCAAGACCAATCCAGCTCATTCTTCCCTTTAGCCCACGCTCCTTCATGTTGAGTAAGATTATATAGGTACAAGATAGGTAAACTATACAAACCATTAGGAAATAATGTCAATCCCAATTTTTCCAGATAATGGGAAGATATAATCCATCATATCAGGTCCTTGGGAATTTTGGCATATGCAGGTTCAGGGTTATAGTTAACAGTATTTTTCTGAGTGGTTTACCTTGCTTCTGGTACTCACTTCTACATCTCTGAGACCACAGTCTCTGGTAGTAAGAAAGTAATTCAGGTGGAAGGGATGGTTGGTGCCAGTTTTACAATGCCTTTCTTTGCATATACATTTAAATAATTGCCTTGTTCCTAAATCATCAGAAATAAACTCTAGAGAATTTCTTCCTGTAAAGGCACTGAATTCTAGATTTTGATTCTTATTAATTAGTAAATTATACATTCTGTTTCTTTATTCAAAATAATTTTGAAATCAGTTAACATTTATGAGTACACAAGGGGAATTCAAAGAGTTTGTGAAACCGTTCCATTATCTTTTAGTTCCACTTTCCCACAAACTTTTTGAGGTTCCCTCACGTTAGTACTATATTCTTTCACTTTGCTTAAGAAAAAAGTCGTAACTTTCTTGCCCCAATTTCCCTTGTCAACTCCAGTTCTTTCCATTTAAAAAATTTCTTGATCTTTAAACTTTAAGTCATTTGGTCAAAAGGCCATCTGGAGTATAAGATTAGAGATTAGGTTCAGTCACAGTATGAGTCTGCAAGCTCAGCATTATCCCCCCAGAAAACCTTTCTTTTAAAATGATGTGCAATCCATCCATTGGAGGCTGTATTTAATCTCTAAACTCTAAGAAAAACAAGCTCAAATCTTCTGGTGACACCAGGACATAGCACAACTTGTCCCCCTATGTTTGTTACAAATATTTGTACTTTCAGAAAAATTGAACATTGCAAAATAGTCTTTAGTATGCAGTCCTCCAAATACAGGAAATGGTTTAGGTGAAAGAGTAAACATTAAAATGTTCACAATGATGTTCATTGATTTTTAATTATTTTTCTTATGAGATAGTATTGACCCAATTGACATTCTGCAAATACTGACTCAAATTAAGTTAGGCAAGTTGGATATTATATTTGATGGCCTGAATAATTGATAAAATAGGATGAATTTAAAGCCTGTTTTAGTAGCACACACATATTTCTGATTAGGTAATGTGAGATACTGAAGCTGACCGTATACTATGTCCAGGATGAACACTTAAAAGTTGGAATGCGTAGTTTTTGGTGCTGCTAAATTACATAGAATAAATATCTAGCTGATGAACCAAAAGAGAGTAATTTGGCTCAGAAAAAAGTCATTTCTAGCACTAAAAGGCAATTTAACATGCATTTACGCCCAGGAAAGCTTAGAAAATGAACAATAATTGCAGAGGTCAAACTTGTAAGCTGGCTGTGCTTACTTGTTTCATTCTAAGACTTGACTGCAATGCAATTTAGTCCTCAAATCTATGATTGTGTGACACTATCATTGAATTTAGGTAGCTTATCAACTGAAAAAAACTGCAAATAATGCATCAACACACATTCAAGGTATACATAATTCCATATATCCTACAAATACCTCATAAAGTGTTATGCGTTCAAAATATATTACATGTATATCTATGGCATGATCTATTACATCTATATGTATATATATATATAATGCTTTAAAATTTCTCCTTTGAAGGAATACCTCCTGATTTATGGTTACTATTTTATATGCTTCATAACACTAATTAATGAACTTGAAACAAATTCTGTGTGATGCATCAATGGCAGAAAGGAACCAAAAACAGTTAACTTTCAAAAACAGAAATTTACAGGCTGTGTTCTCTTTTTTTCTGTTTATCAATAGTAAGTAGTTGCTAAACTGTTCTTCCACATAAGAAACCCTTTTCATTTAAACGTGCACCTTCTTTAGTTTCCTTTTCCTTTATAAAGTCATAAAGTGCAGCTTAATTTGTAAAATAATACTTAAACAGGATAGCAAATATAATGTTTGCTATTTTGGTTGTGATTTTTCTGTGTCTAATTTATTTTAAAGCCTTTGAATGATATAAGTAAAGATCTTCTAAAGCATGGAATTTAGAGGAAGTAATGGAATGTTAAGTCCTGGGTTGCTGTATGATAACCATGGGGCCTCTAAGGTTGGCCCAGAATTGGGCAGTGTTTCATCTGCTATGCATAATGTCGCTATGGGTTGGTACCGACTCGATGGCACTCAACAACAACAACAACTAACTACAAGGCCAGTGGTTAAACCCATCAGAAACCCTATTTACAGGGTCACTATGGGTTGAAACTGACTCACACGCACTTAACAATGAGAATAATGAACTGTGAAAAGATTGTATATCTTTTTCCTAAAATATAGATTTGATTTTAAAATAGAACTATCTAACATTATTAAAATAAACTTCACAGATAAAGATTTAAATATCATTAAAACATTTGCCTCTTTTTTTCTGTTATTTTGATAATCTCTCTAAAAGACACTGTGCTGCTTCTTACAAATTTATTGTGTAAAAAACCCAACTTTAATATTATCTTTTCATGAGATAAAAGTGCTTCAGTCTATAACCCAACTTCTGGTTTGTTTCCCCCCCACCCCTATTTGTTGTTTGTTGAATTAGAAAAAATAAAATGATGATATGAATCCTATAGCATGTCTGGGAGGTTTGAAGATTCAAAGGAAGCTTATAAAGTTCCTCCCAGCTGATCATTAAGTGCTTTGATTTAATACTTTTGATCTTCAATTTAGCATGTTATAGCTCATCAAGATGGTTTCATAGAAAACTTATCTTCAACACAGAAAAATGTGAAAGTTTAAAGCTTAGACAGTTCCCAGGATTCCATTTTTGTAAGTTTAATAAATGCTATTTATTCATTACTATGCACTGACATTTCTTCTCCCTAATTTAATACTTGTATTTTAGTTATGCTATTTCAAGTTAGGGTTTTATAGCAAATGATCTATCAGAGTATAACTTTAAACCACATTGTGTTACATTTAAAGTTTCTAAATTTAAAAAATGTTAAATATCACTGAGTATATGACCACTTTAAGGCAACAATAGCATTTCATCCAGATAGCTAAATGATCAACATGGCACACTTTCAAATGATTTACCTTGTGTTTTAAAAATGAACTGGAATTGCAAGCAGGACTTCAAACAGATTCCTCCTAGTTTAGTCATGACCAACAAAGTGAAACCAGAGGTAACTCAAATTTGTAAAATGTGGGAATGATCATTATAATGGGAAGTATTATGAGTCAATGCCATGCTGATGTTGTTGTTAAATGCCATTGAGTCATTTCTGATCCATAGAGACCCACTAAAGGGTTTCTGAGGAGTAGGTGGTGAACTTAAACCACTGACCTTATGATTCAAACTGACTTTGGAATCCAGCGCTCAGCGCGTTAACCCACAGTGCCACACCAGGATTCCAGAACTTAATATTTCTCTGAGAAAACAAGGGTAGTTTCACAGTCACAAAGCAATTAGATTTCTTTACTGGAAGAAGCGGAAACAGCGGTACCCTGACTCAGAGATGGTGGCTGGCAACACCACTGTGAATGTGTGTTGCTCTTGACAGTCTGGATGGTAATCCAGGCTCCTTGGAAGGGCTCACTACAACTCTTCTAAGTCTCTCATTCCAAGTCTTCCATCTGTATTTTTTCCCTTTCTTGTTATCATTCCAGTGTTAATTGTTGTTGGTTCTCACTCATAGTGACCCTATGTAGGGTTTCTGAGGAATGGCTGGTGCACTTGAGTGGCGAACTTTCAGTTTAAAAAGTCCTAGCAGTCCAGTGCATTAACCTGCAGTGCCACACCGGGACTCCCATTTCAGTATACCCACCACATTTCTTTAATTCAGGTCTTTTCTGATTTTATCTCATATGGATAGAACAAAGGTTTGACTGAAAAACGTATATGACGATAGAGAAAAAGTTAGGAAACAGAGTATACAGATCCTCATGTAAAAGACAAAACAAAATAAATGGATTTTATCCTATCAAAAGTCAACAGAGTATATGAAAAAAGATTGAAACAAAAAATATCTCTGTTTTTAAATTGTGCTGTTTGAAGATACCAATTTGAGAATGGCTTGGAGGAGATAGGTGTATTGCAACAGCAAAGTGGTTTAAAGCAAACTTTAGAAAAGTGGAAAATACCTGTGTATGTGTGTGAATGTGTGTGCTTGTGAGTGTGTGTGTTTATACCCAGTGCCCTCCATGTCTATTCCAAGTCAGAGACCCTATGTGGGGTTTCCAAAAATAATTCTTATATAATAACAGGAGCAGAAAGTCTCATCTTTATCTTATGGAGTGCCTACTGGGTTTGAACTGATGACCTTGAAGTTAGCACCCAACACCTAACTCACAGTGCCACCAGAGTTCCATATATGATATGAAATACCTAAGTTAGAACCTGTTTTCACTAACCAAAAGAAATCTAAAGAGAATTTTTTCTTATACAAAAGCAGTTGAAAAGCAAAACTAGTGTTCAGCATTTGTTTTTCAGTGAGCCAGTAAAGGAGTTCTGGTGTGGGTAAGAACTGATTAAACTCTATACGGGGTCACTCTGAGTTGGAACTGATTCCATGTCACTTAACAACAACAGTAAAGAAATTATACATAACCCTCACCATCAGAGTGCCTTTCCTGGGGAGTCCTGGATTGGAGCTACAGGTTAATGTGTTGAACTGTAATGATGGTTTTAACAGCAAGGTCGGTGGTTCAAAAACCAGCCGCTCCTTGCAAGCCTTATACAGGGTCCCTGTGAGTTAGAACAGACTCGCCGGTACTTAATAACAACAACAACCTATATATCTATTATTTCAACTTTATATAAGTTGTGTATTTATCATATAATTTCTACTTTTAGAGTTATTTTACATTTTGTATGCTATTTGTATGTAGGTTATTTTTTGGGTCTAGGAACACTAAAAGATTTTACCCATATAATTTAATGGTAATTGTGTCTTACAACTTTTAATTTATGAAAGATTTCATAAAAATATTCTGTTTTTGAATAATGAGGGAGTCATTTTAGAGATCAAGCTTAAGGTATATCCATAATTATTTCATTAAGAAAGATTGCAAGATATGAAATTTCTAAAGACAGTTACATGTAAGCTTCTCAAAGTTTTGAAACTTACAAACAAATATTATACCATATTACATAGTCACTCATTATTTTTTCATAATTAAAGCTATATAAATTATAATCTAATTACATTATCTGAAATTAAGCTTTTCCATAACTTTATTTCACTGAATTTTTTCAATACACTTAAACATATGTATATAAGGAAAACTGGTAGCTTGATGTCATAAATTCTGACAATTCTATAAAACTGAAAAAAACATGTTGACTAAATCATTTAGACAAAATAGTTTGGAGTTTATCAACGATAATTTAAATGTTAAGAACACAAACCAAAAGTAGAGTTAAATTCAGCTCTAATATTTAGATGTTTACTTTTTGTTGCTGTTGTTAGATACTGTCGAGTCAGATTTCGACTCATAGTAACCTTATGTACAACAGAACTCATAGTAACTGTATGTACGACACTGTCAGGGCCTGAACCAACCTCACAATTATTTTTATGCTTCAGGCCATTGCTGCTGCCACTGATGGTGGTCTTCCTTTTTTTCACTGGCCTCCACTTTACCAAGCATGATATGTTTCTCCAGGGACTAAAGATTCCCGAAGTCTTAGAGAAATCTTGCCATCTTCACTTCTAAGGAGCATTCTGATTATAGTTCTAAGACAAAATTGTTTGTTTTTTGATAGCTCATAGTACTTTCATATTCTTCACCAACATTGTAATTCAAATGTTTCTAATTATTCTATTATCTTCCTTATTCATTGTCCAATTTTAACTTGCTGATACAGTGATAGACAATAGCTTTGGTTCAGGCTCACCTTTCTCTTCAAAGTGACATCTTGAGTACTTTAAAGACTTCTTTTGCAGCACATTTGTCCAGTGCTATATGTCCTTTGATTTCTTGACTTTTGCTTCAAAGAGCATTGATTATGGATCCAAGCAAAAATAAATTTTTTGACAGGTTCAACTTTTTCTCCATTTCTCATGATGTTATTTATTGGTCCAGTTGTAAGGATTTTTGTTTTCTTTATATTGAGATAGAATCTGTCCTTTAGGGTGTAGTGTACTGTTGTTGTTAAGTGTTGTTGAGTCGATTCTGACCCCTAGCACTACTGTATAGGGTTTTTGAGGAGCAGTTGGTGAGCTTAACTGCCAACCTTGCAGTTCAAACTGACTTTGCAGTCCAGCGCATTAACTTACAACACCACGCAAGTACTCACAATAGTGTGCTCGTAATATTTATAAAGTTATAAAGTTCTGCTGTATAATATAATGAGGTTGTCCTAGTAATTTGAAAAAATAACAAAATATCTATGTCTAATAATAAATAAACATTGTGTTGCTTGAAATGATAGGAAAAAATTCATGTATGTTTTATAGAAAAAAATAAGTAACTGATCAAAATCTGAGCTTAACATATTCATACATTTAAAAGATTTTATTCTTTAAGAATTATAAAATATCAGATAATCCTCAAGTTATTACTTCTAGTGTTACCAAAGATGCCAAAAGTTTTTTCTAAGTAGTTTTATTAAACCACAAAGAAGGCTATCATCAAATGATTAGTTCAAATTTCATTATTTGTTGCAAATGCTAAGTTTTTTTCTATAAAATATTTCTACCTGAAAACCTCATTCAACTATTTTATACCATAAGCAATGAAATGAAAGAAAGTACAGTTGCAGAAGATTTCGTATATATGCAGCCCATAGCACAATTAATGATAACAACAATTCCTCAGGTAACCTCTCCATAGAAAATTATCCACCTTGTCTATTTTTTGCATAGCAGCCTGAATTTTGAAACATTTGTAAGAATCTCTTGTGTATTGGCATATGTGCACAGACATTCTCTTTGGTAACAAATTTCTAAGTCTGTAAAACTTCTAAGAAGCTAAAACCATATTTTTTTCTATTTTCAATGAACTTATGCAGCACTCAGGATGAAAAACATTCTCTAGGGAAAAGGAAAGCAAAAATATAGCTCATCATTTTGTTTACAAGAAAAACTTGCATGCTGAAATTTATATTCACCTATGTATAACCTGTAATGTCTAAGTTTGGGGAGCATGGTAGCTCTGTAGAATAAGCGCTGTACCAAAACCCTGACTTTGTGTTTAGTACAGTTCTCATCTTATGGAGCCCGTATGCTCCATCCAAATAGCACCTTTTAAAAATATTCATTTTAAGTAAAATATTTAAGCTTAACGTGGAATTTTAAAGTACATTCAGCTTTTCATTTTTGCACTAAGCAGACAGGGAATCACTCTCATTTTCTTATTTATGTGGCAACATTGTAGAAATTATTATGCTATCATCCTTCAATTATCTGTCTTTGCTGTAATCTATCTGAACATACAGAGTTCATGTACTGAAAAAGAAATCTGTATTTTATCCCAATGAATTTCCTGTAATATCAAAACATTAAAATCTAATTCCTTCAGCCATTTTCCAAATTATTCTTCAGAATTTACTGAAAAAAATATAGAGGAATCCTATTTTTCTCTTTTACTGCTTAAGATGGCCTCCTAAGAATTTATGTACAAAAACTTTGGAAACTAGGAAATAATGAAGAAAAAAAAAAGTGTGTAATTGAATAAGCTGATACTAGGTTTGAAAACATGAATTCATAGTGCTAAATTATTCTCTTTTTCTCTAATTCTAAAGTTTAATCTATGCTTAAAAATAAATTCTAATGTAAAACTAATCTCCAATGGCGGTTAACAGGTTGCTGTTTGACTGACATTTTAGTGCTTATGTAGTTTAGAGTTACTTTTAACCTTTTTATCATATTCATACCTGATTGAATATGTATTGGAATTCCCTGACATTGTGGAACTAATGATCTGCTTATGCATAAAGTCCAATTTAGGAAATGGTCTCAGAAATGACAGGAGTAATTAAAAACTTTACATTGACATCCATTTCACTTTTGATTCCTGTTGACAATTGCTGCTTACCCTTTGAACTGCCTCTGGAAATGGCCAAAGGGTACAGTTTTCGTCAGAAGCACTGATTGATTGAATCTCTGAAATATGAGGTTGAGAATGGCAATCGAATTTATATAGTGGTTTTGTATGATGGCTTAGGCCTTACAATAATTATTTTAAGACATTAAAAGCTAATGCATCATTACAAAATGGCAAACCCTGACTCGACTGCAGTCTTGCTTCATGCTGTTTGACAAACGACTAAGTTGTCCAGACAATATTTCCTCTTTCATTGCCTTTCCCTCTACTCATTTTGTTGCCAGGTTCATCAATAAATCAGTAGTTAACCAAAAGAAATAATTAAAAAGAAAAAAGTTTGAGAGAGAATAATCTTTCGAGTTTGGGGAAGTAGCGTTTGTATATATTTAAAAAACAGTAGTATACTCCCAGTACAAACCATGCAAGAAGTGTTCTTTCTTTTTTTTATTTTTGTTTTTTGATAATATACTCAGCTGATATAGATAGACAGATGATTAATATAGTGAGGTAATCTTGACATATAGATACATCAATAATAGAAACATGAAGTCAAACATGGTAGTTTTAAGAAAAAACAAAGGGTTAACATATAAATAGACTTCTAAATCTGCAGGGCATCCCTGAAGCAATCTGAACACTTACTAAAGATTTTGAGTACATTATTGGGATATAATTTCCCCTTTTCAACTGAAATACTAAAATCTCAAATTTTTAATTTTAGAATATAGAATAGGAAAACATGTATTTCTACTTATTATCAAATTGCTTTTTTTACACCAAAATCTTAATCATACACATTTGACTATTATAAAACAATACATTTACTAGAATATTTAAAGACAAAGAAAGCAAAAAGGATGTGATTCTATGGTTTCTTGTTATTTTATTTTTATAACAAAACCTCTAAAATAGAAATGTTTAACAAATAAAAGTGCATGATAACAGGCTTAAGGTATTTCTAGGGTGCCTCTTAAATGTGTGTGGTTTGGGCAAAACAATAGCTAATAGAAACTATGTATGCGATAGGTAATACTCTAGGAGTCAATGAGGGTTTGAGACATACTCTTTTCCGTTGTTGAAATTTAGTGTAATATGAATGTTCTGAAGATACATTAACATTTGCACAGATCTTTTTGATAGATACTGGAAAAGGAAATAGAAGAGGCGAGCAAATACATTTTTTGTTGGTATTAAAATGGCAAGAAATTTCAGGAAGATGTTTGGCATACTAATCCAATGTTCTTTGTGCTAGAGCTGTTTTCATTAACACAGCTCTATGGATTAATGGAAATCTCAGCAAACAGTCATATACTACCAAACCTTCTAGCTGCACCACTCAATTTCAAACATTTAAAGACTCCTTTATAACAAATCTCTTAAAAAAGCAGAAAAGATCTTCTCATTTCAATGTCATTTCAGAATCATTGAAAGTAAATTTACTAATTCAAGATGGGTTAAAAGAACTTTGTTAATGAGTATTCTGGAAATTTTATTTGTCTGAAACAATAATGTTTATATATAGCAAATTTGTTTCAACAGATTTAGTGCAATTCATTCATGCTCTGATCACTTTGTCCAGTAAAACTGAATAAAAACCGTTAGTATGGGGGTCCTGTTATGGCGCTGTAGGATAAGCAGTAGACTGTGCTGTTGGTTTTAACTGCAAGGTTAGCACTTCTAACTTATCAGTCTCTCCTCCGAAACCATATACAGGGCCAACAGTACTTATCAAGAACAACAGTATAGATGAAAAAAAGCTTTCAAATGAGACCTACAATAAGCATTTATAACAAGTGTTTCAAAATATCACTGTTGTCACTATCCTTTGAAATATGAAAGTTAACCAGCTTGTGGTAAGGAATCATGGTAAGCACTATAGGTATTGCTCATTTATATTGTCATACTGTTACACTTAAGGGAGTTCAGTGGTAGAATTCCCCCCTTTCATGATGAAGACTTGAGTTTGATTTCCAGCCAATGCATCTCAAGTGCATCTGCTATAAATCTTTCAATGAATATATGTGTGTTGCTATAATACAGGGTAAGTTTTCAGTGGAGGTTACAAACTGAGACACATTAGGAAGAAAGCTCTGGTGATCTATTGATAATCAACCAGTGAAAATCCCAGTTGTGAGTGGGGTCATCATCAGTGGAGGCCAATGCAACAGCAGCTAGCAACAACAGCATATCTCCAAACAGCACTTGTCTATTACTTGAGATACAACTTTGTTTACGTCAAATTATAATGCAGCCTATCTTATAAATTGTTGTTGTTAACCGCCGTCAAGTCTTTCCAACTCATAGCGACCTATAGGGTTTCTGTGCAGCACCTGGTGGGTTTGAACTGTTGGCCTTGTGACTTGCAGTTCATTGCTTATTGTGGCTCGCATATCATTGGGAACTTGAAATCCATGATGGAATTTAAATGAACTATTTTAGTGTCTTTTTTCCTATACAGATCATTGCTATTATTGTTAAGTGCTGTCAAGTCAGTTCAGACTCATAGCGAGCCTGTATAGGGTTTCTGAGGAGCAACTCGTGGTATGAACCGCTGGCCTTGTGGTTCCCAGTCCAGTGCTGATTCTACAATGCCATACCTGGATTCGTATTTTACAGGAGCTGGAACAATGGAAGCATTGTGATAGTTAGAAGCTACCAAGTGTTATTTTTGCAGGGATTCAAAATTAATTCAACCAAGTTCAGATATAAGTTACAGCAATTGCCACATAGATGTAAAGATGATATCACTATATAAAGTTTGTGTGATATAACCAGCAGTCATTTGATTTGATTGAATTAATCAATTTTCAAATCTAGTTATTGGAAATAGTCCATGATATTGAGTTCAATAATTTAAACTATTAACGTTAAACTTGAAGTTTCAAAAATTATAAAGATTATTTCCATCTTTGGGAAGTGACATAGCAGAATAATGCACTGAACTACAAGGTCGATTTAAACTGCAGGGTTGGTGGTTCAAACCCACCTGCGGTTCCTCAGAAAGCCTTTACAGGGTCGCTGTGAGTCCGAACTGACTCAAGGGTGCTTAAGAACAACAACAATGTTGAAATAGCATTCTTTTTTAAAATTTGATCAAGGTCTTGTTTTAACTAATTATATATAGACTGGAGTCATAATGTGATGTTCTAACTCACCAGCCACTCCATGGAAACCCTATACAGAGTCTTTGTGTGTTGGAACCCACTCAACAGCACTTAACAATAACAAGATAATACAAATAAAACTGCTTATAAATAACAGTTTCTTCTTCCTGACTTAACAGGTATTGCACATTCATCTTTTTTTTAAAAAAAACAATATCCATAATCAGGTGAATAATGATTTGAAAATATTTCCTTTTTTAAATTCACAAAGTTATTTTCCATTCATATATGTTGTTGTTTTTAAGTGCCGTAGAGTCGGTACCAACTCACAGAGACTCAGCATAGGGTTTCCAAGGAGTGGTTGGTGAGTTTGAACCGCCAACCTCCCAGCTCAAACTGACCTTGTATTCTAGTGCATTATCCTGCTATGCCACACGAGGTTTTAAGTTAGAGAAGTTGTCCTACATACAAGATTTCCATTTCAACTGCATGATAGACTGCCTTTTAGCCTACTTACACTAATTCTGCAAAAAGATTTATCAGTCTACACCAATATTTTGTCATTCTAAATCAACTGAAATGTCATCACTATAGAAAGACATTTGTTAACAATAGAGAAGTAACCTTACTTATCATTATTTGTTCAATAAGTAATGCTATCAAAGGTTTTTGGAAATTCTTATCACTTGCATGAGGCCAAAAATGCATTTCTTTTACAAAATAACTTCTCTTCATGGGTTCTGTCCAAAGAAATGATTTAAAATATTTTAAAATATTGTATGTTCAACAAGCTTGATAGTGATATAATATACAAAACTGTAAATCATTGTCGTTGTTGTGTACCATCTAGTAAGTTACAACTCATAGCAATGTTGTATAGATGTCCCTAGGCTATAAATCCTTATGGGAGCAGAAAGCCTAATCTTTCTCCTGTAGAGTTGCTGGTGAATGTGAACTCTTGACCATGTGGTTGGCAGCCCAATGCATAACCCAATATCTAATGGATGAAATCCAAGGTGGCTTCAAAGTGTTTGGGGAAACTTCCATTATATATATATTTAAATTTCACAGAATGTATATTATTTGGA
>NW_006408945.1:1061325-1065577 GCF_000296735.1 Chrysochloris asiatica | reverse complement strand
CAAATATTAAAAAGACAAAAATGTGAAACAATATACAACAGAAAAATGAGTTTCAGCAGGAACCAAGAACATAATTGACAATATAGAAAATGAAATAATTAATAAGAATGTTGTTAATGCTGCTGTTAGGTGATTCAGTCAATTATGACTCATAGCAACCCTATGTAGAGCAGAAAAAAACAGTGTGTGGTGTTATCCATCCCTACAATTATGCTTGAGTCCATTGTTGCTACCACAGTGTCAATTCATATCTTTGAGGGTCTACAAATTTTTTGTTGACCCTTCACTTTACCAAGAATGAAGTCCTTCTGGTCCTTTCTGACAACATGTCCAAAGTACGAGAAACAAAGTTTCATGGCCAGTGCTTCTAAAGAGCACTCTGGCTGTACTTTTTCCAAGACAGGTTTGTTTATTGTTCTAGCAATCCATGGTACATTCGATGTCATAATTCAAATGGATCAATTCTCCAATGTTCTTTATGCATATTGTTGTTAGGTGCCATCGACTTATTACTGACTCATAGCAACCTTATGCACAACAGAACAAAACACTCACCGATCCTGTGCCAACCTCACAATCTTGTTATGCTTGAGCCCATTGCTGCTGCCATTGTATCAATCTATTTTTTTGGTGGGTCTCCTTTTTGCTGACTCCCCACTTCACCAAGCAAGAAATCCTTCTCCAGAGACTGGTCCCTCCTGATACTATGTCCAAAGTATGAGAGATGAAATCTGGCCATCCTGGTTTCTAAGGACCATTCTGGCTATACTTCTTCCAACACAGATTTGTTCTTTTGGCATTCCATGGTACCTTTAATATTCTCCTCCAACACCACAATTCAAATGCATCAAATTTTCTAGCATTCTTTACTTGTCCAACTTTCACATGCATATGAGGTTATTGCATATACCATGGTTTGGATCAGGTGCACATTAGTCCTCAAACTGGCAGCTTTGCTCTTAGATTCTTTAAAGTGGTCTTGTGCAGCAGATTTGCCTAATGCAATACACCTTTTGATTTGTTGACAGCTGCTTCCATGAGTGTTAATTGTGGTTGTTGTTGTTAAGTGCTGTCAAATTGGTTCTTACCTACAGTGACCCTGTATGGTGTTTCCAAGGAGTGGCTGGTGAGCTTGAACCAACGACTTTGTGGTTCAAACGACTTTGCAGTCCAGTCCATTAGCCCACAGTGCCACACCAGGACTGACTGATGGTTGATCTGAGCAAAATGAAGTCTTTGACACCTTCAAACTTTTCTCCATGTATCTTGATGTTATTTAATGGCCCACTGGTGAGGACTTTTGTTTTCTTTACATTGAGATGTAATCCATATCGAAGGCTGTGTTCTTTGATCTTCATCAGTAAGTATTTTAAGTCCTCTTCACTTTCAGCAAGTAAGGTTGTATCATCTGCATATCGCAGATTTTTAATGAATCTTCCTTCTATCTTGAGGCCATGTTTTTCTTCATATAATCCAGCTCCTTGAATTATTTGCTCAGCATAAAGGTTGAATAAGTATGGTGAAAGAATACAACACCTTTTCTAATTTTAAACCATTCGGTGTTTCTTTTTTCGGTTTGAGTAATGCGTTCTTCATGAGCCCAATTAAGTGTTCCAGAATATTCATTCATACCAATGTTGTCCAATGGTGGGAGGAGTGCTCAACTGAAAATACCATGGCCATTATATTTTAATTCTAGGTTTACACAAACTTTTTGAAGCCTCTTTGTATTATCCAGTCATTGAAAATGTAATAAAATTCTGAGTGATATACCTATTTCTATTTTTTAAATTATGTAACAAAAACATCAAAAAGAAATATAGCAAAAATGATAACCATTTGTTTTATTGGAATAGTGGCTTTATGGAAGATTTATTTCCCCTTTATTTTCTCAACGAAATACTATAATGTTATTATAATATTTTAGTAAATTTGTAAAAGGTATTCGAAATATCTAGATATTTCCATGTGGCCAGTTTCTACTCTGGCATGATTTTGCTTAGCTTGATTATAGGACTATAGAAGCAAAAGCCTAACAGTTTTGAATACATTTGTAAGCTTGGAGCCCTGGTATGGTGCAGAAGGTTAATGCACTGGACTGCAAGATTGGTTTGAACTTCAAGGTTGATGGTTCAAGCTCACCAGCTGCTCCTTGGAAACCATATACAGGGTCATTATGAGTTGGAACTGACTTGCCAGCACTTATCACCACCAACAAATCCTAAACATGGAGAAAAAGTGGGAAACGGAGAGAGAACACTGAGGCTATAAATCTTTTCTGGAACAGAAATCCTCATCTTTCTCGTGCAAAGTGAGTGGTGGATTCTAACTGCAGAACTTGTGATTTGCATTCTTAACCTACAGAGTCAATAAGTTCACTACCTTAGAAAGAGGGAATGTGTGTTGATTTGTCAAAAATGTAATGCAACTATGAAAACATTTCAACAGAACTTTGTTTCAGTGATGGTAATATGGTAGCTACTAAGCAGGTGATCTTTGCAAACCCTGTACCCGGTCGCTATGAGTTGGAACCACGCGAAGGCGCTTAAACGACAACCATACTTATGGGAGTGCCGTGGCTCTGTAGGATAAGCCTTGGTGACTGTTGAATAAGCGAGGTGGACTCTAGAGGATAAGCACTGTATTAGTGAACCACAGAAATGGATCTGCTTTCTTTTCACCTGTTATCAAGATGTTCACGTTACCTCTGAACTATATTATTAGTAACGGCATGTGAGTTAGCATAGCCCGGAAGTAAGAGACTGAAATTAAACTGCCATTCATGTTTTATGAGGGCAAAATTCTGAGTATTATTCTGATAAATTTGGAAAATTATCTCCTATGTCAATATCCTGGTGTGGCATTATAGGATAATCACTGGACTGCTAACGGCAAGGCTGGTAGTTTCAAACCACTAGATACTCCTCAAAACCCTATAAAAGGATGCTAGGAATAGGAACCAACTCCATGGCATTTAGCAATAATAGCAACATGTCAGTATCTGCAATACCAGTTACCAAAGGCTATTGATTGGTTCCCATAAGATAATATATCTGGAAGCATCTGAGATTTCATATAATGTCCCTATTGTTTGCAATGATAAATAATTATTTTTCAAAAACTCTCTAGATTAAAAAGGATGTGGTATGGCTCATCCCTCATGAATCCTTCAAGACGTGTTGGTGATATTAATCTCCACTATTCTCTAGGAGGGTTACTATTGTTGTTAAAGTGCCATCAAGTTAGTTTTGACTCTTAACAACCTGGTATAGGGTTTCTTAGGAGCATCTGTTGTGTTTGAACTGCTTCCCTTGTGGTTCACAGTACAGTGCTTATCCTATAGCATCACACTAAGATGGTGGACTGCATGAAAGTGAGAAAAAAAGAGTAGTTAAACTCTTGTTAATTAAAGTTATATTGTTGCTGTGAAGTGCCGTTGAGTCAATTCTGACCCATAGCGACCCTGTATAGGGTTTCCGAGGAACAGCTGGTGAGCTTGAACTGCCAACTTTGCATTTCAAACAGCTTTGCAGTCTGGCACATTAAACCACAGCACCACATTACTATTAAACAAAATATAAATGACTGAAAAAAATAAGAATAATATGGGAGTGCTGTGGATGTAAGATAGTCACAGGAATGAAAACCCCAGGGTTGGCGGTTTGCAACCACTAGTCGTTCTGTAGAAGAAAGATGAGGCTTTCTGTTCTCACAAAGATTTATATCCTCAGAAACCCTATCCAGATGCTATGAATCTGTGCTGACTTAAAGGTACTTTACATAAAGTAGCAGCATGTATAATATAAATGAAACAATGGTTTTAAATTTAAATTTGTTTGACTTGCCTGTCAAAAGTGGATATTTGCAAAAAAAAAAAAGTAGATATTTGCATTCCTCTTTTAAAAAATAGATTAACAGTTTTAGAGGTTTATTGTCACCACATGAGTCTTTTTTATATACGTATGTTAAGTGCTGTCTAATCAGTTCTGACTCATAGTGACCCTGGAGAGGTTTTGCAGTAGCGACTGGTGAGTTTGAACCACTGATTTTGTGATTCAAACCCAACTTGCAATACAGCATATTATTCTGCAGAACCACACCATGATCCCAATGCATATATTTGTTGTTGTTGTTAAGTGCTATCGACTCAGTTCTGATCTATAGCAACCCTGTATAGGTTTTCTGAGGAGCAGCTCACCACAGGCCTTGCTCATTAACCCACAGCTCCACACCACAACTCCAATATATATAT
>NW_006408945.1:1044472-1060815 GCF_000296735.1 Chrysochloris asiatica | reverse complement strand
CATACTGGCTTAAAATCAGGAAATTTTTTGCCAGTGTTGTATGTTTTCACCATGTTTATTCAGTCTGTATGCTGAGCAAATAATCAGAGAAATTGGATTATATGAAGAAGGGTGTGGCATAAGGATTGGAAGAATATTCATTAACAGCCTACTATATAAGGAGGTTGTTAATGAATATTAACACAATCTTCCTTGCTGAAGTGAAGAGGAAAACACTGATGAAGATCAAAGATTACATATAGCCTTCAGTATCTATTGCACCTCAATATAAAGCAAACAAAAATCCTCACAATTGGACCAATTAATAGTATCATGATAAAAGGAAAACATTTTGAAGTTGTCAAAGACTTTGCTTGGAGCAACAGTTAACACTCATGAAAGCAGTAATCAAGAAATCAAATGACGTATTTTTACCACAAAAGACCTCTGTAAAGTGTTCAAGAACAAAGATTTTACTTTGGGGACTAAGGTGCGCCTGACCCAAGGTGTTGTATGCAAGACTGTAGTAGAATTGAAACATTTTCATTATGGTTTTGGTTAAGAATATTAAAAGTACAATTGGCTACCAGAAGAACAATCATATCTGACTTGGAAGAAGTACAGTAGAATGCTCCTTAAAATCAAGGTTGCCGAGAGTGTACTCTGGATTCGTTGGCAAGAGGGACCATTCCCTGAAAAAGGACATCATACTTGATAAAGTGGAGGGTCAGCCATATAGAGGAAGACCCCCTAATGGGATGGATTGGCATGGTGGCAGCAACAATGGATTCAAATAGCAACAATTACTAGGCAGTGCAAGAGCATGCAGTTCCATAGGATTGCTACGAGTCGGAACTGACTCAATGGCACCTAACCACAATTTTGATAATTTTTGTTAGCTAGAATGAAAATATATTGTACTGTGGTGTGTATCTTTTTTAACTCTCATATGGAGTCTTTTGAAGTCTTGGTATTGTGCTGTAGGATAAGCACTAGCTTGCTAACCACAAGGTGAGAAGTTTAAATCCACTAGCCACTCTTTGGGAGCCCAATCTGTATAGGGTTGCTAGGAGTCAGAATCAACTTGACAGTACTTACAGCTAAGCAGCAATGGTGTCTTTGGATTTAGTTTAACTGTAGTGCAATTTATGGATCTATTGTTGTTGTTGCTAATGCTTTTTGTAGCCCAGGAAACCTTTTTCTATCTTAAGTTATGGCTGTATTCACTTATATTATATTTTAAAAGTTTTATTGTTTTTAAATTTATATCTACAAGCTAATTGGAATTGAAAAGTTAGGAGACAAGATTCAATATGTATATCCAATTGACTACCTAATGAAATGACCTACCTCTCAGTGCTGCAGGGTCAGCTAGGTAGCTAAGCATAAATCAAATGTCTATATATTCATAAAGTGAGCACAGTGGCTGTAGGATAAGCACTAGACTGTGAATCACAAGGTTGATAGTTCAAGTTCACCAACCGTTCTGCAGTAGAAAGATGAGACTTTCTGCTCCCACAAAGATTTATGGTCTCATAAACCCTTTACAGGGTTGCTATGAGTTGGAACTGTGTGGTTCACAATCCAGTTTTAATCCTACAGTGCCACACCAGAAGTCCAATATATAAGTGTATGTGTATACATATAGTCATTATTAATATATTGCCAATAATTTATTATAATATTTATTTAAGACAGTGTTATTATTAATTAATATAGTAATAGAGACAAGTAGCTGTCTTCCAAATGTCTTGGCATAAATGAGTTAGTGTCTCAATTGCTGCCTCAATTAATTGAAAGACTTCAAATTGTATTACATCAATTCCTGGAGCCTTGGTCTTTGCTCAAGACTTCAGTGCACAGTGGACTTCTTCCTTCAGTATCAATGGCTCTTGATCATATGCTACTTCTTGAAATGGTTCAACATCCACCATTTCTTTTTGGTATAGTGAGTCTGTATTCATTCCATCTTCTTTTGATGCATTCTTCATCATATATAATAACAATATACAATCACAATAATATACATGAGTCCTGGTGTGGTACAAACTCACCAGCTGCTCCTCAGAAACCCTTTACTGGTTGCTATGAGTCAGAAGCAACTTCATGGCACTTAACAACATCAATATATATATATAGGTCCTGGTGTGGCACTATAGGCTAAGCACTGGGTTGCTAACCACAAAGTTGGCAATTAAAAACAACCAACCAATCTTTAGAAGCCCTATACAAGTTTACTATATGTCAAACTGGCTTGAAGACACTTAACAGCAACAGCATACACATATGAATACTTTTCATTAATCTATTTGGTCTTTAAAGAACTCTGGTAGCGTAGTGGTTACTAATCGGGCTGTGAACCACAAGGTCAGCAGTTCGAAACTACCAGCTGCTCTACGGGAGAAAGATGAGGCTTTCTGCTCCCGTAAAGATTTATAGCCTCGGAAACCCTGTTTAGGGTCGCTATGGGTAGGGACCGACTTGATGGCATTTAACAACAACAACAACATTTGGTCTTTATGTGCCCAAATACCATACTTTGTTAACTACAATTAAAGAGAATGTATCTTTTCTTCTTCCTGAAGAATATTGTTGCTGTTAGGTTCTGTGAGTCCATTCTAACTCAACAATGCAGTAAATACTGTCCATCCTTTTCCATTCTCACAATCATTGCTATTTCTGAGCCCATTGTTGCAGTGAGATGCAGCGAATCATTTGGTGTGGCCTTTCTAGCCATAGTTTTCTTTGTTGTTGTCGTCATTGAGTCGATTCCAACCTATAGCAACACTGTATAAGGTTTCTGAGGAGCAGTTGATGAGGTTGAACTGCCAACCTTGGGCCAAATGACTGGGTGTGACTATGCAAACGTGAGGTGCTTATGGACCACTAAGGAGAGTGATTGGATGACTTGCTAATAATGAAAATAAAGTACATGAGAGCTTTGTGCAAACAAGGATTATGAAACTGTAACATGAGGATTGGTCAGATTTTATTTGTGGCACTGTGGATCAGCACTGGACTGTGAACCACAAGGTCGGCAGTTCAAACCCAACAGCTGCTCCTCAGAAACCCAATACAGGGTTGCTATGAGTTGGAATCGACTTGATGATACTTAACAACAACAACAAGCTAAAAGTTAGCCATCCCAGAGGCAGAAAGAGGGAATTTATTACCATCAAGAAAGAAGAACCAGGAGTGCAGTGCACCTTTGGACTTAAGATCTCTGCACTGAACCTTCTCAATCAAAGAAGCAAAGAACTGTGACACCAAAGACAATGACAGATAGCGAGAAGTAGTGGCAAGAAAGCACCAGCACCAGAAGCAGCAGGAGCAGAAGGCCAGCACAGGAGAGAGGTGGACCTCCCAGCCCATGGAGCAAGAAAACGGACTGTTTTCAGACCATAGCCTTCCTTGTTGGCAGAATGGTGTGTCTCAGGATACATGATTGGAAGAGTTGAAAGAGTTTGGTAATCCTTATCTAAGCAGGTCAGAAAGTAATGGCACTGTGGCCAAGAGGTGATGGCTAGCGAGATGCATGCCTTCAGTAAAGAGGTTGTCCTGATTGAAGAAATGTATCTTAAGTCATTTCTGATCCTGATTTGTAGTAGCCTGTTACTTCCTTAATATACTCCATAATTGTGACAGTGGTCTGTGAATTATGCATGGCCATTGAATTAAATTATGCAACCAAACAGAGAGGTAGAGAGTGCTGTAAAAGGAATGGTTAGAGTGAGAACTGGTAAAAAGATTGGAGGCTGGAGCCATGTCTGATGTTGCCTTATAGGAACCAACCTTAGCTGACTAATGTTATTGATCTTGATCCTCATCCTCTCTTGGGAAATTACAGGAGGTCACATGACACTTCCCCACACCATTTCTGCATACAGCCACTATGTCAGTTCATTTCACTGAGAGTTTCTCTTTTTCACTCACCCTCTACTTTACTAAGATCCCTCCTGACAATATGTACAAAGTACACAGGGTGAAGTTTCACCAGAATACTTCTAGGGAGCATTCTGGTTATACTTTTCCAATATCTAGTTGATCATTCCTCTGAAAGCCCATAGTATCTTCAATATTTTTGCTAATATCATAATTTAAAGGCATCATTCTTGAAGTATGCTATAGCTATTTGAGTACTTTCACAATTCATATATATTTTACATTCATGTTTACGAGCACACACATCTATGGTTTTAATTGAAAATTCACTTAATCTTAGTAGATCAAATGGAGGAGAATTTATATTTTTACAATATAATGTTTTGAATCTTTCAGTCAGTTAGAATAATATATGCTTGTACTTATTTATCAAAGAAGCTCTGGTAGTGTAGTAGTTACGAATCAGGCTGCTAATCTCAAGGTCAGCAGTTTGAAACTACCAGCGGTTCCGTGGGAGAAAGATGATGCTTTATGCTCCTGTAAAGATTTACAGCCTCAGAAACCCTGTACAGGGTCGCTATGAGTAACACGGCACATAACAACATCAACAACAACATTTATTATATTTTATTTCACTCAAAATTATTTTATAGTTTTTTATATAGCATTATATTGCGTATTAAAAGTTTTACTTTCAACACTCCAGAATACTCATTTTCCACAATGTTGTCCATAGCTTGTTATGATCCACATGATCAAAACCCTTTGTATAGTCAAAAATAGCACAGGTAAACATATTTCTGGTATTCTCTGCTTTCATCCAATATCTATCTCATGTCAGCAATGATATCCCTCATTCTAGGTCTCTTCCGCATCCAGCTGGAACCTGTTACAGCTGGTTTTTTTTTTTTAATTTTCTTTGGCAAAAGTATACTTGCATGCAATATTAATGATATTGACTGATGTTTTCTGCATTTTATCGGGTCACCTCTCTTTGGAATGGCCACAAATACAGATCTCTTCCAATCATTTGGCCAAGTCGTCGTCTTCGAAATTTCTTGGCATAGATGAGTGAGTGCCTCCAGTGCTGCCTCAGTTTGTTGAAAGATTTCAATTTACAGTCCATCAATTCCCAGAGCCTTCTTCTTTGCCAATGACTTCAGTACATCTAGGACTTTTTCCTTCAATATCATTGGCTCTTGATCATATGCTACCTCTTGGAATGGTTGAACGTCGAACATTTATTTTTGGTACAGTGATTCTGTGTATTCCTTCCATCTGATTTTGATTATTTCAGGATCATTCAATGTTTTGATAATAGAATCCTTCATGATTGCAAGTCGAAGCTTGAATTTTTTCTTCAGTTCCCTCAGCTTAAGAAATGCTGAATGCCTTCTTCCCTTTTGGTATTCTATCTGCAGATCTTTACATATTTCATTATAATATTTGACTTTTTCTTCTTGAGCTGCCCTTTGAAATTTTCTGTTCAGCTCTTTAACCTCCTTGTTTCTTCTATTTGCTTTAGCATCTCTATGCTGGGGAGCAAGTGTCAGATTCTCTTCAGATATCCATTTTGGTCTTTTTCTTCTTTATTGTCTCTTTTTGCTTTCTTCAAGTATGATGTTTTTGATGTTATCCCGCAACTCTTCTGGTTTTCGGTCTTTAGTGTCTAATGCATCAAATCTGCTCTCCAGATGATCTCTAAATTCAGGTGGAATATATTCAAGGTCATATTTTGGCTCTTGTGGAGTTGCTTTAATTTTTTTCAGCTTTAGTCTGAACTTGAACATAAGCAATTGATGGTATTTCCCATAGTCTGTCCCTGGCCTCATTTTTGCTAATGATTTGGATTGTCTCTTTCCACAGATGTAGTCATATTGATTTCTGTGTACTCCATTGAGTTAGATCCATGGATATAGTCCTCTTTTATGTTGTTTAAAAAAGATATTTGTAATGAGCAAGTCCTTGGTCCTACAAAATTCTTTCATGCAATCTCCAACATCATATCTAAGACCAATGCCATATTTTTCAACTACTGGTCCTTCCTTTGTTTCCAACCTTGCATTCCAATCATCAGTCATTTTCTGTACATCTTGATTGCATGTTTGGTCAATTTCAGACTGAAGCAGTTGGTAGAATTCTTCAATTTCATCATCACTGGCTTTAGTGGTTGGTGCGTAAATTTGAAAAATTGTTGTATGAACATCTTGTTGTTGCTCTGTGCCGTTGAGTTGATTCTAACCCATAGCAACCCTGTATAAGGTTTCTGAGGAGCAGCTGGTGAGCTTGGACCACTGACCTTGCAGTTCAAATGGCTTTACAGTCTGGCACATTAACCCATAGCACGTATGGATACTCTCCTAACACCACAGCATTGTACTTCAAGGTAGATCTTGAAACACTCTTTTTTTTAAAATAATAAATCTTCAATTTGTCATTCTGGCAGAGTATATCATACGATTATCAGATTCAAAATGACCAATACCAGTCCATTTCAGCTCACTAATGCTTAGGAGATTGATGTTTATGCATTCCATTACATTTTCCACAACTTTCATTATTCCTAGATTCTTACTTCATACATTCTGTGTTCCAATTATTAATGGTTACTTATAGCTGTTTCTCTTTATTTTGAGTTGTGCCCCATCCACAAATGAAGGTCCTGAAAGTTTTATCCTATTTGCATCATTAAGGTCAGCTCTACTTTGAGGAAGCAGCTCTTCCCCATTCCTATTTTGAGTGCTTTCCAACCTGAGGAGCTCATCTTCTGGCATCATGTCTGACAGTATTGTTGTCCTCTTCATCATGTTTCTATATTCAGTGTTCCATGCTTTCTGACAGTGTGCCACTGCTATCCATAAGGTTTTCAATTGCTAAATATTCAGAAGTAGTTTGTCTCTCCTTCTTCCTACTTTATGTTAGTCTGGAAGCTCAACTGAAATGTGTCCACTATGGGTGACCCTGCTGTTGTTTAAAATCCTGGTGGCATAGCTTCCAGAATGAGAGAAACATTCAAGGCACCACAGTATGATAAACTGACGGCGTGGTGGAATTTTCTACAGTTGTAAACAATAGTGTCTTTTAATTTTTAAATTTCTGTTAGATTCCCAGTGTTATTATGTTTTCATTTTATTCCTGTTGTTTATTTTTTATCCTCTGTAACTTTCTGGATCAGTTTCAAAAGCTCCTTGTTCTTTTTAGAGGACTGATCTTATTATGGATCAAATTTCCCTATTATATCTATTTTATTAATTTTTGCTCTTCAATATATTATTCCCATTTCTCTAATTTCTTTAGGTTTCACCTGGTAAATATTATATTTTAATGTCTTTAAATTAGTAAGTAGCTGACTGATTTTTAGTCTTTTCTTGTGCATTACGGGTTATAAATTGTTTACTAAACAGAAATACATCAGATGGAGTATTTTCATTATTTAGTTAAGGATTTATTTAATATCTTTTGTCATTTTACTTTGATTCATGGCATGATTAGACTTGTATTTATCTCTTTTCATTCATATGGAGATGTTCTGGTTTTCCTTGTTCTACTCCTCTCTTGCTAAGCCCTTAACCACCCCCAGCCTTTGGTTTAATAACTAACTGCAGAAACCTATCAAAGACATTTAGCTCCTCAGTTTCTCAGCTTTCTTTTCTTCTGTTGGCATAGGTTCCTCAGAGAAAAGTTGTCCCAAATGTCAGATCAGCCCTTTGGGTTTTCTTCTCTAGGATCTTCGTCATCTCTATTTTACTACTTCTTTAGCTTTATGTAGCAGATGCCTTCTGTTTATCTAGATGGTTTCAAAGAACAGATTGTTTTGAATTATCTAGTGTACCATTGAGTCTACAGTATGGCTCTGTTAGGATAGGCACTGGATTAGTAACTGCAATGTTGATGGTTCAAATCTACCAGCTACTCTTGGAAGCCCTATACAGGGTCATTATGAGTTATAACCAACTTGATGGTACAAAACAATAACAAGTCCACACTGATGCACAGATATGGTGCTGTAGGATAAGTCCTGGACTGCTATCCACAAGGTTGATGGTTCAAACCTGGCATCCACTCCTTGGAAACACTTATACAAAATCACTATGAGTTGGAACTGACTCAATGACACTTAACAGTAACAACAGTCTACCATTATCATACTGAAAGTCAAGAGTCTGTTTACTTTCAACATTTGACTTCTTAATGTAGATATCACATAAAATATTTTATATGAAATCTATGCCTATTTGAATTTCCAAAGATGTAAATTTAATAACACATAATGGAAGTTCAAAACTAGTTTTTTTATATGAGTGATAACAGCACTAATCAATGCACAAGAATACTTTTTGTTAATGTTTTATTGTGAATTATGTGACAGTTTACATGGGAGAACATTAGTTTTACATTCATCCTATCGTATATCATTTCATTACCATGGTTACAGTCCCCTCCATGCATCACCAACCAACCAAAAGGTATACACTACAAGCCTGCCCCCTGGTCATCAGCACACAGCCCCTCTCCCTCTCTAGGTCTAAAGTCCCCAGCTCCTCCATCTCTCCACGTCATCATTTCTGCCTCTATGTCAGTCATCACTGCTTCTCTGGGTAGGGTTCCGCTTGCCACTCTTCTCCCTTGATGGTCCCAGGGACCTCTGCTCCTAGAATATTTTAAAACAGTACTTCAATTATCCTTTTTGGCAGTACATCTATTTCTCTGCTTTTGTTATATATTTTAAAATTATAGACTCTTCTGCTGTCATCTTGTTCATATTTTATTATTATTATCCAAGTGGTTATTTTGATCAGAAAATATCTATATAGCTGTAAAGAGAAATATTTTACTCTTGCTTTCATCTTTAAAAGCCAAGTGAATATTCTTTTACTGTGAAGAATAAATTATCTAAAATGTATTATAAATACTTTGAAATAAGTATTCCAGATATCAGAGGTTAGCCTGCTCTGACTCCATTACATCAGGTAAATTGCTGAGTACATATCCAAAATACATGTTTGCACTGCATTTAAAGTTTAAAGATATTTCACACAGAGAATCAAAATCTTCTTGCTGTTATAATTAAAGGAAGTTTGTTAAATCAGTCACATATTGCTAGACACAGATGAAAGTACTATTATACTTCCTTTGATTTATCTCCACTATTAATTTAAGCCAGATTTCTTTAGAAGGCCCATAAATTTTTTTTTTTAAATAATTGATATTGTACTGGTTATTTTAAGGGTCATTGTGAAGAGTATGTACAATGTTCTTAGTGAATGTACCCAAACTCTAGAAGTCATATAGTTAACAATTCTATTCTAAGTTCCAGTGACTTCCCAGTTTTAAATGTGGAGGCAAATTTTTCATAAAAGAAGATAAAGAACCAGTATCTTTAATTGTTGATAGTCATAAATCCCTTTGGAATCAGAAAACCAAAAAGGAAGAACATGGTCAGCATTTCTCAAGCTGGAGGAACTGAAGAAAAAATTCAAGCCTTGACTTTCGTTATTGAAAGATTCTCTGGGCAAATTATTGAATGATGCAGAAAGCATCAAGAGAAGATGGAAGGAATACACAGAGTCACTGTACCAAAAGGAAATGGTTAATGTTCAACCATTTCAAGAGGTAGCATATGATCAAGAGCCAATGATACTCAGGGAGGAAGTCCAAAGTGCACTGAAGGAATTGGCAAAGAACAAGGCACCAGGAATTGATGGAATAAAAATGGAAATCTTTCAAGAAAGTGAGGTGGCACAAGAGGCACTCACTCATCTCTGCCAAGAAAGTTGGGGAAATCTACTGCACAGGAACTTTTTTAAGTGTTGAAGAGCAGAGATATCAGCTTGAGGACTAAGGTGCGCCTGATCCAGGCCA
Source organism: Chrysochloris asiatica (assembly GCF_000296735.1). Lineage (NCBI taxonomy): Eukaryota > Metazoa > Chordata > Mammalia > Afrosoricida > Chrysochloridae > Chrysochloris > Chrysochloris asiatica. Next base: position 1,051,092 of record NW_006408945.1, on the reverse strand, counting down.
TGGTATTTTCAATAACCTCATATGGATGCGAAAGTTGGACAGTAAATAAGGAAGATCATAGAAGAATTGATGCCTTTGAGTTGTGGTGTTGGAGGAGAATACTAAAAGTGCCGTGGGATGCCAAAAGAATCAATAGATCTGTTTTGGAAGAAGTGCGGCCAGAGTGCTCCTTGGAGGTCAGGATGGCTAAACTTTGTCTCTCATACTATGGACATATTGTCAGGAGGGAACAGTCACTGGAGAAGGATATCATGCTTGGTAAGGTGGTGGGTCAGAGCAAAAGGAATACCCCCAACGAGGTGGATGGACCAGGTGGCAACATTGATGGATTCAAGTGTGGCAGCGGTAGTAAGGTTGGCCCAGGATCGGACATTGTTTTGTTCTGCTGTGCATGGGGTTGCTATGAGTCGGGTTCTGACTCGATGGCACCTGACAACAACAACAACAGTCATAAATCCCACTAATTTACAATTTAATATCACACACTGAATGCACTCAAATTGTCAACTTTTCATAACTCATTATATAATAACAAAATTATTATGTAAACTGGAAAAGCACAACCAAATATTTCACAGAATGAACACAGTTCTAACAGGAAGAGGCATGATGAGGGAACGGTTTTAAGAAACAATTCTACTAAAAGGAAAATTTGAAAATAAAAGTTTAAATGTTCAAATCTTATAAATGTATAAATTTGATATCAAATTGCCATTAAATATGCTTTGTATTGTAAGTTATAAATACTACCCCCAACTCCAAATGAGACATTAAATTGAAACGAAGAGAATCAAAACCTCTCAAAATTCAACATACCACTTTTTTCTGGCTTTACCAAAAAATAAGCAACCAGCAAATGAGTTTAGCTCTTAAAAAATATATTTACATTAAAAAAAATGGGATTTCCTTTCTTAAAAATGTTTCTGAAACTACAGAAAAAGAGATGCAGTTACAAAATAGTTGGTTAAAGTATTCCTCTGGATTGAACAGTAAGGGTGGTACAGGGTACAGGGATATTACCTAGATGCTACTGTGGTTGTTAAGGGCTGTTGTGTCTGTTGCAACTCACGCTGACCCAATGCAAAGCTGAAGAAAACACTTGCCCAGTCCAGCACCATCCTCATAATTGTTGTTATGTTTGAACCCACTGTTGTTGTCACTTTATCATTCCAACTTATTGGGTATCTTCCTCATTTTTGCTATCTAGTTTATCAAGCATAACATACTGCTACAGGGACTGATTCCTCCAGAACATGTCCAAAGAACAAGAAACAAGCTCTAACCATCTTCACTTAGAATTCTGACTGTGCTTCTTCCAAGAAAGAAGTGTTTGTTCTACCAGTTCATGGTATTTTCAGTATTCTTCATCAACACAATAATTCAAATGCATCGATTTTTCTATGGACTTCCTATTGATTGTCCAACTTTCACGAGCATATGGGGTTATTGAAAATACCATGACTTGGGTCAGGTACACCTTAGTCCACAAACTGACCTCTTTGCACTTCAACACTTTAAAAAGTAAAAAGGTCTTTTGCAGCAGATTTGTGTAATGCAATATATTTGATTTCTTGACTGCTGTTTTCTTAAGTGTTACATCGGTATCTAAGCAAATGAAGTCTTTGACAACTTCAGTCTCCATTTATCATGATGTTATTTATTGGTCCAGTTGTAAGAATTTTTGTTTATTCATACTGAATCACAATCTATACTGAAGTGCCCATCAGTGTTATTGAAACATTTCAATTTGTATTCCATCAGTTCCTGAAGATTCTTTTATTTTACCAGTGCTTCCAATGCAGCTTGGACTTCTTTCTCTACTATGATCATTTTTTGATCGTTTATTACCCCATGAAATGGTTGAACATAAACCAATTATTTTTGGTACAGTAACTGTTTATTCATTCTATCTTATTTGATGCTTCTTACATCATTAAATATTTTGTCAACAGAATCCTTCAATATTGTAACCTGAGGCTCAAATTTTTTCTCCAGTTCTTTCAGCTTGAGAATTGCTGTGCACCTTCTTCTCTTTTGCACATTTCATGTAATACTTAAATTTGTCTTTTGAGCAGACCTTTGAAATTATTTGTTCAGCTCTTTTGCTTCCTCCTTTCTTTCAGTTGCTTTATTTTCTCTACACTCAGCAACTTTTAGAGGCTTTCTAACATTCATTTTGTTATTTTCTTTCTTTCCTATTATTCTTGATGTCACCCCACAACTTTTCTGATTTTCAGTCATTAGTGTCTAATGTAAAAAATCTGTTCTTGAAATGGTCTCTAAATTCAGGTGGGATATATTCAAGATCATATTTTGACTCTCATGGACTAGTTTTAATTTCCATTAGCATCAGCCTGAACTTGCATATGAACAATTGATGATCTATTTTATACTCAGCACTAGTCTTGCTTTGGCTGACGATATTGAGATTGTCAATTTTCTCTTTCTACTGCTGTAGTAAATGTGATTCCCATGTATTCTATCTGGTGAGGTCCATGTGTGTAGTCATCTTTCATGTTCTTTTAAAAAGGAATTTGTAATGAGTAAGCCATTGGTTTTACAAAATTCTACCATGCAAGATGCAGCCTCATTTCTATCACCAAGACCATATTTTCCAAATCCTGATCCTTCCTCTTTGTTTCCAACATTCACAGTCCAATCACCAGTAATTATCAATACATCTTACTTTCATATTTGCTCAATATCAGACTGAAGAAGTTGGTAATATTCTTCCATTGCATGATCACTAGCTTTGGTGGTTGGTGGGTAAATTGGAATAATGGTGGTATTAACTTGCCTTCCTTGCAGGCATATGGAGATTATTCTATCACAGACAGCTTTGTATGTCAAGATAGATCTTGAAATGGTGAATGTGATGCCATTCATCTTCAATTTGTGGTTCCTAACATAGTAAATCATATTATCCTCTGTTTCCAAATGGCTCAGACTAGTCTATTTCAGTTCATTCATATCTAGTGTATCTATCTTTTATGCATTCCCTTTCATTTTCATGACCTTCAATGGTCCTAGATTTATACTTGGTACATTCTTTGGTCTGATTTTTAGTGGATGTGTGCATCTATTTGTCCTAATTTTAAGTTGCATCCTCAGCAAATGAAAGTCCAGGAAACTTTGCTCCATTCAAGTCATTATGGTCAACTCTATTTTGAAGAGGCAGCTCTTTGCCAATCATATTTTGAGTGTTTTCCATCATGAGGTTACTCATCGACCAGTACTTTATCTGACAATGTTCGGCTGCTATTCATAAGGGTTTCAGTGGCCAGCCATTCATAAGTGGTCGTCCTCTCTTTCTTCAAAGTCTGTCTTAGATTGTAAGCTTCATTGAAAGCTGTCCATCATTAGTGACCCTGATGATATTTAAAATACCAGTCATATAGCTTACATTTAAAATACCAGTCATATAGCTTACAGCATCACATTAATACAGAAACCACTACAGCACAACAAACTCTCAGAAAAATGCTGGCTAGGACATGGTATAAAAACCATTAATCAGACATGACATCCACCTCTCCTGCTTCATTAGAGGCTGCACTCACCTTGGTTTGAGTTTTATCAGTTTTAGCAAGTAAATCTTTAGTTTCTTAATTAGCCATTTCAGCCTATTTTCCCTTTGCTCCTCTCTTCCCTTTTGTTTGCACATTTTTTGAAGATTTATACTTTCCTTATGCCTGCTTTGGCTTCATGTCCACTTTTGTAAGAGCAGATTTACTGACAATCTCATTGATCTCCTCCTGGGCTCCTTTTCCACCCATCTTCAGAGGGGCTGATCTTCCCCTTGAAATCTTGGCATCAGGTAGTATGCATATCGGCTTGGGTACACCAAGAATCTTTGGGAAATGGGGTTGTCTGGCTTCTGCCACTCCCCTAGAGAAGGCCTATTAATATTTAATATACAGCATCCAATATTTCATATATAGTCAATAAATACATACTTACATACTATGGAGACATGGTGTGGCACTGTGTGCTAATGCACTAAACTGCAAAGTCAGTTTGAACCATAAGGTCAGTGATTCAAGCTCATCAGCCACTCCTTGGAAACCCTATACAGGGTCACTATGGGCTAGAACCGACTTGACAGCAGGAGAGGAAATAATGCTATGTTATGAGACGTAAATGAAAAAAAAAAGTAGAAAATATATAATAAATTAAAATTTTAAATATATTCAAGAAAGCTTTAAGTTCTGGTTTATATGGAGTTGTTTTAGATAGAGTAGTGATAATAGATGCTTGGAAAAAGGTATCAGCCTAGCAGAAATCTGAATAAATTGAAGGGAAAAGTTGTTTGGAAATTAAAGAGAATTGTAGGCCTAGCAAGCTACAAGTGAACAGGCTGTGGTGCAGAAATCAGCATGACTCCATAAAAGGAGCTACAAGAAGGTCAAAGAGAGGGTGGTAAAGTTTAAGGTCAAAGAGTTAACCTGAGATTGGTCCTGGCAGGCCAGATCAAGGTTTTGAATTCTTTTTAAAGTCACAGAATTTTTTTCTCAGGAAGTACAATGATTTTCATTTATAAAAGAGCATGATAGCAATACTTAGAAACGGTGGTATCTAGAATGGAAACCAGAAAAATATTTAAAAGGTTCAGTAGTTCAGTGAAGAGATAAAGATGCTGGCTTGGATTTAAGTGGTAGCAGTGAGAGTGGTGAGATAAGGTAGAATCAGGTTATTATTTGAAGATAGTTGTAAAGGACTTGCTATTTTATTCGATGCTGTTGCATAAACCATTAAGTTTTTGTTCTGAGCAATGGAGTGAATAATGATGCCATTTCCTGAGATGACCTGATGTGGGGTGGAGGAGAGTTAGTTTGAGAGTAAAAAGAAAGTTTTATTTTGCATGTAAATTTGAGATGTCCAATCTTGTCCATTTGAAATATAAATTTGAGTGTTATCAGAGTATATTGTTTTTAGGGACTGTTGAGTCAGTTTTGACTCATAGCAGCCTTATGCATAACAGAGCAAAACACACTGTGTGGTCTATGACCATCTTCACAATCGTCACCCTAAACCCACGGCAGTTGCCACTATATGATTCCATCTCGTTGGGGATAGTCCTCTTTTTCATTACCCTCCACTTTAACAAACATAATATCCTTCTCCAGGAACTGGTCCCTTCCAATAATATGTCCAATGTATTGAAGACAAAGTCTGGTCATCCTGGCCTCTAAGAAGCATTCTTACTGTACTTCTTCCAACACAGATTTGTTTGCTCTTCTGGCTATAAATAATATTTTCAATATTCTTCTCCAACACCATAACTCAAACGCATGAATTCTTCTATAGTCTTCCTTATTCATTCTCCAATTTTCACAAGCACATGAGGTTATTGAAAATACCATGGCTTAGGTCAAACACACCTTAATCCTCAAACTGACATCTTTGTTTCTGCACACTTTAAAGAGATCTTTTGCAGCGGATTTGTCCATTGCAGTATGTCCTTTGATTTCTTGACTCCTGCCTCCTTGCGTGTTGATAGTGGATCTTTGGCAATTTCAATCTTTTATTTACTTATCATTATATTATTTATTGATCCATTGGTATGAATTTTTGTTTTATTTACACTGAGGTGCTAACCCATAATGAAGGCATTGGTTCTTAATCTTCATTAGTAAGTGTTTTAATTCCTCTTCACTTTCAGCAAGCAAGGTTCTATCATCTGTATATCTCAAGTTGTTAATGAGTCTTCCTCCAATCCTGATGCCATGTTCTTCTTTTTATAATCCAGTTTCTTGGATTATTTGCTCAGCATAGAGTATGAATAAGCATAGTGAAAGCATACAATCTTGGGACATACCTTTCCTGATGTTAAAGCATTCAGTAACCCCTTGTTCTGTTGGAAAGACTCCTCTTGTTCTATGTACAGGTTCCTCATGAGCACAATTTAGTGTACTAGAATGCCCATTCTCTGCAATGTTGTTCATGGCTTATCATGATCCATACAGTCAAAAGCTTTTGCATAGTCAATAAAGCAGAGGTAAGCTTTTTTTCTGGTATTCTTGGCATTTAGCCAATTTCCATCTGATCTTAATGACGATATACCTCATTCCATATCCTTTTCTGAGTCTACTTTATCCTCTGACAGTTCCATGTCCATGTACTGTTGCAGCAATTTTAAATTATTCTTTAGAAAAATTTTACTTGCATGTGATATAAATGATATTGCCCAATGATTTTTGCATTTCATTGAGTCACTTCTTTTAGGAATGGGCATCAGTATAAATCTTTTCCAATCTGTTAACCATCAGAACATATTGTTGATTATATTCAAAGTAAGATATCTTCTAGACAGTAGATAGGCAATGTGGAAAAATAGTAGAAGCAGTGTAATTACTGAACTGAGGGGCATTCCAACATTTAGAAATTGGCAAGAAGGATTCTACAATGAGATTGTGAAGGTGACAATTAGGAGAAAAACCAGGCAAATGCAATGATGCTAAAGCCAGTAGTACTCATCCTGAGACCTTTAATAATCTATGCTCACAGGAATTTAGCCAGGAGAAAATTCATTTCAATATTATCTATTGAAATGGAAATGTAATGAATTATATTATATATATATACATATGTTGTTGTTGTTAAGTGCCGTCCAGTCTATT
>NW_006408945.1:1031557-1043842 GCF_000296735.1 Chrysochloris asiatica | reverse complement strand
TGATTAAAGGTGCTCAACTGCTAATCAAAATGTAGATGGTTTGAATGTACCAGTTGCTCCACCAGAGAAAAATGTGGCAGTCTGCTTTTGTAAAGGTTGCTTTACAACCTTGGAAACCCTATAGGGCAGTTCTACTCTGTTCTATAGGGTCACTATGTGTTGGAATAGACTCTATGGCAGTGCATTTTAAAGAGTACCAATAGTGTCTTATTTGTGAATAAGCAAGTCTTTATGGAGAAATTGTATATGTGTGATTACTATAAGGGGGTAATGAATTCTAGGGTTAAACAGAAAGGTAAAAGCTATCATTAAAGAGGTGATTCCTAAATATTTGGCATGCTTCATAAGAACGGAGTCTCACATTATTTGAACCGAGACTCAAGTTATAATCTCATAAAAAATATAGAAAGTCTTGAAGATAAGCAAATTAACAGATCACTGGTAAGTAGAAAATTGTCTCACTTCTTACAAGTTATTTTGATATTGACTTTGTATTTAGTAATTACTTCTTCAAGTTCTTTGAATTTCTTTTCTTATTTTTATAGGTGGAGAAGTTCCATATACTACCCTGGCTACCCGAATGATGATGGGGGCGTGGTGGCTATTTGCTTTGATTGTCATCTCTTCGTATACAGCAAACCTTGCTGCTTTCCTCACTATCACTCGCATTGAAAGCTCCATCCAGTAAGTAGACAAAGCACTTAGCTACTAACCAAAGGATCAGAGGTTCAAGTTGCATCACGTTTAAAAGATGTGACAGTCTGCTTCCGTAAAGATGCCGCCTTGAAAACCCTGCCACGCAGTTCTGCTCTCTTATAGTGTTGCTAAGAGTCAGAATTGACTCAACAGCAATGTATTATTGGATAATGAATGTACACCTTCCCATTGAATAAAAGTTTAATATTATGATAATGCAGAGTATCATAGGACAGTTCAACTTCAGAAAATATAATACTGTTGTTGTTAAGTGCCACTGAGTCTGTTCTGACCCACACCAACCTTGTATAGGGTTTCCAAGGAGTGGCTGGTGAGCCTGAACTGCCAACCTTGCAGTTCAAACTGACTTTACAGTCCAGTGCATTAACCCACAACACCACACCTGAACTTCAATATAATATTAGTAGGACTATTTTTATATATAAAATAAAGTTTCAGGTATTATTTGAAAGTTACTTGTCAGATTTTCCAGGAAGAGTAACTCATCTTCAGAATTATAATACAGAACCACTAGGTCTGTCTGGCAATGTAGAAAAAATGGAAAAAAGGGTCATCTGGTAGTGTAGTGGTTATGAATCGGGTTGCGAACCTTAAGGCCACCAGTTCTAAACTACCAGCTGCTCCACGGGAGAAAGATGAGGCGTTCTGCTCCCGTAAAGATTTACAGCCTCGGAAACCCTGTACAGGGTCGCTATGGGTCGGAACCGACTTGACAGCACTTAACAACAACAACAACAATATATATATATATATCAAATTTAACACTATCATCATTTGTCTCAAATCATTGTGGCTTGTCAGAATAAATCATTAGATAGACATAGATGTAAATGAATAACAGATATATAAAATTTAGCTAAATGAATGTTGTTTTAAGTGCTGGTGTGTTGGTTCTGACTCATATCAACCTTGTATAGCGTTTCCAAGGACCAGTTCATGAGCCTGAACCATTGACCTTTAGGTTCAAACCAACCTTGTAGTCCAGTGCATTAACCCACAACACCATGCCAGAATTCCAAATGAATAAATATATAAATTGATCATTGGACTTGGCACTAGATAAAGCCTGGTATTCCAGTAGCCATGTTCTTTTTGTCTCTTCCCTACATTACTGTTAAATTACAATGTAATAGGGTTCTAAAAGTTTTCCTATTGGCAGTGATGCAAAATGGTGGCTAACTATGATGCAACTACTTAAATCCTGGAATGTCAGAGGCAATGGGGTATATAGGTTGCCTAAGTTAGTCAATTTAATTGACAAATGCCATTTCCAGGTGTTCTTACAGACCCAGACCTTCATTCTCCACAGCTAATTTTGCCTTTGTTGTTTCATGCCATGAAATCAGCACCAACGCAATCTGTGTTTTATTAAATATATGATATTCTGTATGTAATTATACAAAAAAACTTCCCTGACAATGTTTATTCTGAAAACCTTGTTTGTTTTTTTCTAAAGTTGAAGAACATTCATTTCTCAACATGTCTGACAGTTGAAATTAAAGTAATCAGATATGTCCAGGAATTCATTTGGGATTTAATTTATCCTTAAAAGACAATGTAGGAGTTCTTCTCTTAAAAACAACAACATGGAAATGAAGACCATTAATAGCTGTAAGACTATTATCACACAATACTGAAAAACAAAATCAAGAATTAATGATCTTCAATGAAGCAGAGTATTTTTCCTCAATTGGTTTTGCTATTGAAATTGAAAACTCAAATTCAACTATTAATACTAATAGGCATTCACTTATTTCATCCATTTATGAAAATGGTGTTTCCAATTTCTCTCATCAAATCTTGTTCCTCAAGTTTTTTCCTGATTATTTCTGTGACACAGAATCTTCAAACTCTCCTACCTTATTCCCTTTGTGATCAGTTCTATGTGTAGCATAAAGTATAAATGGAACAGAGGGAAACTCAAGGGAAGCTTAAAATGATGACCCCATCTTCATCATAGCTCAATCAGTAATGAAAAAAAATTACAACCATCCATCCAGCACTTCAGTGAGATTATGAAATTAATAATTAACATTTATTGAGCACTTTATAAACTATCAGACTTTATGTTAAATGTTTGTATGCATTGATCATTTAATGCTTACAATCAGCTCCTGAGATACATGCTATCAATAACCATGTTAAACTTATTTCTAACTCATGTATTTCTCAAAACAACACTAATAAGATATTGTTCTCCTTGTTGAGTTGAAGAAACTGAGGATTTTTAAGGTTAAATGTCCAAGATCAGACTATTGGTAACCAGACGAAAACACACGCAAAAGTAGTCCAGTTGAAAATTGTACACTAACCTAAGCTGAAGTATTCTTTACAGTCGTAATTCAGTCTTTCCTAATTATAAGCTTATTTTAGATCTATTTTGAACTTTTTCAGTGTGGATTTTTCTGGGTGCAATTCTGTTATAGGTTTTTTTTTTTTTTCATGTGTGTTTTCTTCATAGACCTCAGACAACGACTCTCAACTATAGTCCAATCTCATACCCATTCATGGCTTTAACCACCAAACTCTTTTTGTTACCTAGGTTCTACAGTTTACTTGGTCTGTTGTCTCATTGCAGGTGTAGACATCATGGTATAAGTGTGTGTGCTTGTACTAGATTTAGTCATTTCTAAAGTTTACTAGCATCAGTATTTAAACTTTCCTGTAATTTCAGTGGGAATGCAGACACCTATCAATTTTTTATGCCCAGATAATTTCTCCAAAAATAGAACATAATGGAAAAGTATCCTAATTTCCCATCAAGTTTCTCTCAAATATAGTGTATGATCCAAAATAACTGGGCACTCAATTTTTAAAAATTATTTCTTTTCAATGCCAGCTGACATTATTAAAAGTCAACAGTGAGTAGAACAACTCTCTGCTTCCTTCTAATCATATCCCTTGGAATAATGGGAGGGTAATGTCAGAGTCAAGTAAGTTAAAAGAAGCATGATTCTTTCCCCAAACATAAAGTCATCTTCTAATTTCATGCATCAGCTGTATTTGTAAACATAAATGCCTGAAATATTTCTTGATAACATTCAAAGTTTCATTTATACCTAAAGCCAAAGTTTCTTGGAAAATTCATGTTTAGTTTTCCCTAGAAAAGACAAAAAGATTTTTTTTTCACAATACTATTTAATGTCAAACTTCTTATTCATTTATATTCATAGGATTTGCTCATCACTAAATGAAACTGTGTATGCCAATGAACCTTTTGCCAGTTCAAGTGTTCTGTGTCATTTGCACACATGTACCAACCACGTATTCATTCTCAATATTCAAAGTTACTTATGTGGATCAGGATTGGCAGAATGGTTAGAGAGGTACATCAGTAAGGCAGAGAGCAAGCAGGGGAGAGCAGCTTGTTTTGAACAGATGGTTGGCAGAAACACTTATAGATTAGTAGAAGAAATCCAATAGATTTCTTCATAGGAAACTGAGTACTTACATATTTTATCTTATCTTCAAAATTAGAGAATTATTCACAGCTAACATTCTAGTTGGCACTTTCCACTAATAAACTTTGTGCAAGTTTTCCTGAAAATGGTAACTCAAAAGATTAATTCATATCTTATCATGATGGGTGTAGCCTACCTTAACTATATTCTGCTGCTTTATATGATGTAATATGACAGATTGACACCATTTGGGAAGAACAATATTGAGTCATACTTTTCAGATTCTAATAATAAAAAATTGCTATTTCCATAAAATGTTAATGACAATATGGACTTCTTTTTGCCATTGGAAAGTAACAAGGTATATCTAATTGTATCCAAACACATAGAAAATGGAATGTACTTTTTTGTGTGGGCAACCAGGCTAAAAGTGGCAATAGAGAGATCAAACTAATGAAGCGTTGAAGATACATTTCAGTGTAAACACTGGATACTGGCATAAATGAGAGCTCCTGTAGGCTTTGTTATAATGTAATTTCCAAAAACTGCTTGTTTTGGTATAACACATGCTGTTGTTGTTGTTACGTGCCCTCCTGTAGGTTCAGACTCATAGCAGAATTACTATAGCAGAGTGAAACAAACATTACCTACTCAGGCACCATCCTAACAATTGTTGCTATCTTTCAGTCTATTGACTAAGTAAGTCATTGTGTCAGCCCAGCATACTGAGGTCTTCCTTTTCTTCACTGATTCGCTATTTTGTCAAACATGGTGTCCTTCTACTGTGACTTGTACCACCTGATAATGCATCCAAAGTACATGGCATAGAGTCTCGCTGGCCTTACCTCTAAGGACCCTTCTGGCTGTATTTCTTCTAAGTTAGATTTATTTATTCCTTCTTCTGGAAGTCCATGGTATTTTCGATATTCTTCATCAAACATTGTTATTCACATTCCTCGGTTGTTTGGTCTTCCCTATTAATTGTCTACCTTTTGCATGCGTATGAAGTGAATCAATATTCTATGGCTTGGGTTGCATGCACTTTAATCCTCAAAGTGAGATCTTTACTTTTTAATATTCTGAGTAGATTTCTTACAGCAGAGCTGCCTAATGCAATAAGTTGCTTGCTTTCTTAACTGCTCCATCCATGGGAATGGATTATGGATCTAAATAGAATGAAAATCTTGGCAACATTAATATTTTCTCTGTTCATCATGATATACATACACATAAAAAATATTTGTGATCCCCAGTGTGGCACTACAGGATTATAATGAAGTGTCCAAATGGTATGCTTTCTTGAATATCTTAGTTGCTCACCCACTTGCTTTACACAGCTCCAGTAGGAGCTTGTGGTATGGTGTTATGGGCTACTACATTTGACTGCAAAGTCTGTTTGTACCACAATGTGGGTGGTTCAAGTTAACCAACTGCTCCTTGAAAACCTTATACAGGGATGCAGTGGGTCTGAACTGACTTGACAGCACTTAACAACAACAAAAGCAGGGAATTGCACACTTCATAAGTAGCAGCAAAACCAAGGTGGATGATGTGAGCTAGTCTTAATTAATACTGCTTTTGTGTTTCCTTTTAGTGCCAAATTGTACAGAGTTAATGCCATAATCCACGGGTACCAACAACAGAGAGAGCAAGGTCCTGTTAAGTGTTGAAATGGCTTATTATCAAAGTACTGATGTAGTACTATGATGAATGTTTTATAAACATGTAGCTGTCTAGATGTTTTAGACCAGATTTTGTCTTACTTTTGGACAAACAGAGGGGAAGAAAACAAACAAACAAACTCTCAGAAGTTTGTTGGTCTATCAAAGCCACCCTTCCTTGAGCATTTAATTAAAAGTTGTCCCCCTCTTTATTTGTGGCTGCTGGGAACAGGACTGTATTACCTTTGCCTTAGAGTCTATTTGCACTGAGCTCACTAAGACTAAAATTTTGCCAACATAATAAGCTCCCATAACCCCTAAGATGATCTCCTTCTTCTGAACAAGCAGAACCATTCTAAACAAATCAAATCCTCTTTTCTCTCTCTTCCCAATCTTACTCTTCTAGGCTTAGAAATTTATGAAGTATTGAAGAATATAATTTCCTTCCACTTATTTATTCCTTGTTTTTATTTCTTAATGAAAGTCTACTGAAAACATAAGTCATATAGAATATAATTTCCTGCCACTTATAACAACAAACAACAATTTATTCCTTGTTTTTATTTCTTAATGAAATCTACTGAAAACATAAGTCATATCTACCACAAGTATATGGAGTCCTGGTGTAGCACTGTGGGCTAATGCACTGGACTGAAAAGTTGATTTGAGCCACAAAGTTGGCAGTTCCAGCTCACCAGATGCTCCTCAGAAACCCTATATAGGGTTTGCTATGGGTTGGAACCAACTCAATGGTACTTAACAACAACAACAACCATAATTATATGTATATGGTAAAACTCCTATATTGGGGATTGCAATATTTAACCATTCTTCTAGAAGAACTAGGTTGAGTATGAGATAAGTTTTTGTGACATTAGTATGGAAAGAGTAGTGATGGCCAGGACAGAAAAATTAGCACTTTAGGATTTCTCATCATTACTGAATGGAGTCCTGGTATTCTGCTGTAAGATAATGTACTGGACCCCAAGGTCAGTTTGAAGCAGAAGGTCAGTGATTCAAACTCACCAGCCACTCCTCAGAAACCCTATGTAGGGTCACTATGCGTCAGAGCTGATTCGATATCACTTCAAAATAAAAATAATGACATATTTATTGAAATCTTAATCATTTTTTTGTTTTGTTTTGTTTTAAACTTAGACATATTTTTTATGATTTAGATTTGGAGTAAATTTAGCTAATCTTGTTAGCCAAAATGTACTCTAGTAAACTAGTTATTCTCTAATGAGGATTTTGAGATCTAAAAACAGAACTGTGGTTTTAATGAACTTAATAGTTTTACTCTATTCAAATAGAGATTGTAGCAATATCTTATTTGTGGGAGACAACTCAATATCTTAGTTGTTAACATTATTCTATTGAATTATTCCTTTATTGTTTGAATCCTACAGCTGTTTTTATAACCTGAAATCATCCACATTATTCAACATAAAAATATCCCTGAGTTGTGCTATTGAAAATATACGATAAGTATAATAATACTATCAAAAGATCACTGTGACAAATGGAAAAATAAAATATTTATCAAAGTATAAAGAGTAAAAAGAAAAAAAGTAATGATGGGAATCAGAGACAGTAGAATTTACAGTCTGTTTTACAAGGCATATGAAAACTGCTAATGGATACTTAGAGACTTAGCTTCAAGTCCTCCTCTTGCTACAATAATAAAGTGAATTTTAAGCCACTTTGTACCTTAGTTTTCTATATTTAATAAGGTTTTTTTTTTTATTCACTCTGCAAACATTTGTCCAAAGTCTACTATATTTCATAGTGTTAATTTAAGAGCCATTGAAATGGTTCTGACTCAGAGCGACCCTGTATAAGGAATCCAAGGCTGTAAATCTTAGCAGGAGCAGGAAACAGCATCGTCCTCCAGTGACTATATTAGATAGCTTAAAGTAAATAATTTAAATTCCTCTTAAACTCTAAAGTGTTATATCATCCTCACAAATGAAATATTTTAATAAACAAAACCTGAGCAAACTAATAAAAATATATTTAATAAAGGAATCCCAGATTGAAAGGCAAATGTGAAAAGGGTACTCAGTTTTGCTGTACCCTCTATGTTTCTGTTTTTCTAGTTCCTCCTTTTGTTCCTTGGCCTCTCTGTCATGCCAACAATCTTTATGTGCTGACCTCCACCCTCCACTAAGTACTTGTTTGACCCCATTAGTTCTCTGATCCTCTTAGTTCCTCCACAAGCTTGTGTCATCTAACAATATTCAATTTATTTTTAATGGCTTTCTCCTCCACTCCTACACACACATACACACTCATACTCACTCAAATACACATCTACTGCAGTCCTCATTTTTCAAACCCAGAGACAAAGGACAAAGTTAAATAATAGATTTACCAGATAATACCAAGTGACAGAAGGTGAGGAACAAGGTCCGCAGCTAGTTGGCAGGACTGGCTTTTTAGATAAAAATTGTGATTTTTTAGAGAGGGATGATTCATTCAAGATTTGCTACTAAAAGGGGACCCATTTGCAGAACAGTTTGAACATTTATAATTATAATTATAATCTTAGAGAGACTGTTGGTAAAACTTGGCTCTCTGACATCAGGATATACTGCTCTGGTAATATATCAGTGGTTAGGTGTTGGGCTAATAGCCATTAACCCACAGCACCACGCCAGGCTGAAAGGGTGTTGTTGTTGTTAAGTGCTGTTGAATCAGTTCCAACCCACAGCGACTCTGTATAGGGTTTCCAAGGAGCAGCTTGTGAGCTTGAACCACTGATTTAGTAGTTCAAATGGGTTTATAGTCTGGTGCATTAACCCACAGTTATTTGGTGCATTCAGCCACACCAGGCTGAAAAAGTAAAGGACTTAAAATAATTGCTGGTGAAGATCTAGGCCATAGCCTTCATTATGAGTTGTACCTCAATTTAAAGGAAACAAAAATCCTCACTACTTGACCAGTAAGTAGCATCAAGATAAATAGAGAAAAGATTGAAGTTATCAAAGACTTCATTTTGGTCAGATCAACCATCAACACTTGTGGAAGCAGCAGTCAAGAAATCAAATGACATATTGCTTAGGCAAATCTGCTGCACAGGACCTCTTTAAAGTATTCAAGGGCAAAATTATCAGTTTGAGAACTAAGGTACACCTGATCTGCATGTGAAAGTTAGACAATGAATAAAGAAGACTTTAGAAGAACAGATGCATTTGAGTCATGGTGTTGTATGAGAATATTAAAAGTACCATGGACTGCCAAAAGAACAAACAAATCTGTGTTGGAAGAAGTCAGCCAGAGTGATCCTTAGAACCAGGATTGCCAGACTTCAGCATATTATCAGGAGTAACCAGTCCCTTGAGAAGAACATCATTTTTGTTAAATTGGAGGGTCAGTGGAAAAGAGGAAGACCCCAATGTGATAGATTAGCACATGGCAGCAGAACAGGCTCAAGTGTAGCACTGATTGTGAGGTTGACGCGGGAATGGACAGTGTTTCATTCTGTTGTACATAAGGTCACTATGAGTCAGTACTGCCTCAATGGAACCTAGCAGTAACAACAACAGTCCTGGTGTGGCACTGTAGGATAAATACTGGGCTGCTACCCACAGGGCTGATGGTTCAAACCCACTAGTTGCTCTCTGGAAATGCTTTAATGGGTTACTGTGAGCCAGATCCAACCTGACACTTGAAACAATAATGACAAGCAGCTCTCAAAATGATGTAGGTGATCTGCTACCCTAAAGATTTATAGCTTTGGGAACCCTCTGCAGGAAGTGCTACTTTATCTTATAGGGTCACTGTGAAAAGAAATCAATTTGACAGCAATGGATTTGGTTTGGATTAGTTGAGAATTCTCAAAATGGAAATATCACCTAATTGGAAGTAGAAGATAATTTCACTGAATCTTTCTATTTTTATTTATTTTAGACATCCATAGGCCTATTGTGTTAGGATGAAGCAGAACATCTTTTGTATTTGGGAACTTTTAAGTTATCAGTAGAAACTTTATACTCTGTTCTACATTATGAAGCATTAGAATTTTTGTTTTTAGTCAGATTCATTAAAATATTCAATGAAACTGTGACTTACATTACTTTAGCAATAATGTTTCATTGCATCTTCAGATAAGGCTTTGTGAAATTACTGATAATTTCTTTCTTTATGATTTTTTTTTTATATGAAAAAATTGATTATGTGATTAAGGTCTTTGAGCTCCTCAAAAGATCTTGTAGGGAAAGAAAACCCCTACAAATTACTATTGATTCCTCATTTGAATACACACTGAATTGTATTTGGCTAATTGTTTCATGTGGTATTTTATGTATTTTTATATCACAGCTTGTTAGTGTACCAGATGGAAGGTAATGATTAATGGTTTGATGTCAGCCTTGAAGGTATATTGAATAATGTTTTTTTCCTCAAGTCAGCTTTGGTCCTGATTCTAATGAACACTTTCAACATCAAAGTATGGAAAGGGCATATGCCTACTAAATATGCAGATTATCCTATATTAAGTAGGGGTGATTATTGACTTAGAACAGCACTGTAAGAATTTATAATGACCTAGAATTCATAATGATCCCGACAAATTAAACAAGGTTTTTATGCATACGTATATGTATGTATATATTACATAGCTAGATGATTTTTAACATATATATATGTCAAAAACCTTAATCATATAATCATTTTTTTCATATTAAAAAAATCATAGAGAAAAAAATTATCAGTAATATCACAAAGCCTTTTCTGAAGATACAATGAAACATATTGCTAAAGTAAGGTGGAAGGTCACAGTTTCATTGAAAATTTTAATGAATCTGACTAAAAACAAAAACTCTAATGCTTCATAATACAGAACAGAGAACAAAGTTTCTACTGATAACTTAAAAGTTCCCATATACAAAAGATGTTCTGCTTCATCCTAACGCAAAAAGCTTTCTTTACTTCTAAAAACCTTGTTTAATTTGCCAAGGTTATTATGAATTCTGGGTCATTATAAATTCTTACAGTGTGGTTCTAAGTCAATAATCACACCTACGTAATACAGGGTCACCTGCATATTTAGTAAGCATACTCCCTATTACATACTTCAACATTGAAAGCGTTCATTAGAATCAGGACCAAAGCTGACTTGAGGAAAAACATTATTCAATATACCTCCAAGGATGACATCAAAAGTTGGAGTCCTGATGTGGTGCTGTAGACTAATGTGTCAGACTGCAAAGTCGTTTGAACTGCAAGGTCGGTGGTTCAAGCTCATCAGCTGCTCCTTGGAAACCCTGTACAGGGTCGCTATGGGTTGGAATTGACTTGACGACACTTAACAATACCATATAAAAGTTGCTCAGGTATTTTAAATACTATTGTTTCTGATATATCAGGCCCACAAATTGTAAATAAATTACAACATGAGAGAACAAAATGGTTTCATTAAAACAATGTAAATAAAAAAATAAAAAATAAAAAGTAAGTGAAAGCTCCTGTAGGTAAAATATGAAAACTAAGGCTAAGGATATTGGGGGGATTAAAAAAATATATTTTATTACATATAGATATAATCAAGATAGAGAGCAGTTATCTGTTTTTGCTTGCTAGTGCTGCAGTAACAGAAATACCACAAATGGGTGGTGTTAACAAACAAAATTTATTTTCTCACTTTTTAGGATTCTATCAGTCTGAATTCAGGGCCATTTCTCTAGAGGAAATCTTTCTCTCTGTCAGATCCAGAGGAAGATCTTTGTCTCTTTTAAACTTCTGCATCTGAATGATATTCAGTTAGCCTGCCATTTCTTTTCCTATCCATGTTTTTTACTTACTTGTTACATCTCCTTTATATCTCAAAAGAAATGAACTCAAAACATACCCTACAGGAATCTTGCCACATAAACATAACAAAGACAATTTGTTATAACCACAGGCATAAAAATTAGGATTTTTGACACATATTTTGGGGGTATAGAATTCAATCCATAACACTATCCTTTTGAAGAGTCTTATGTATTATAGGAGGATTTTAAACTAGGTATGAATAAGGACTTCCAGGTATAAATTCCCTAAATCACTAAAGGAACTTGTTGTTAGGTGCTTGAGCCCATTGCTACTGTCACTGTGCCAATCCATCTCGTTGGGGGGTCTCCCTCTTTTTCGCTCAACTTTACCTAACATGATGTCCTTCTCCAAGGACTGGACCCTCCTGATAACATGACTGAAGTATGAGAGATGAAGTTTCAGTATCCTGGTTTCCAAAGACACTTAATCCAAATGTATCAAAATGTCTCCTTTAGAAGCATTGTAGCTCCATTCAGTAAGCACTATGAACCACAAGATCTGCGGTTCAAGCCCACCAGCTTATCTGCTCTCATGAAGATTTAAAGCTTCTGAAACCTTGCACAGGGTTGCTATGAGTCGGAATTGACTCCATGGCACTTAATAACAACATGATCTTCTTGTCCTAAAACTGAGAGTTACGGTCTTTAGCACGTTGCATGTAAAAGTTGGACAATGAATAGAGAATACTG